>NW_007730124.1:234896-238390 GCF_000696425.1 Galeopterus variegatus | reverse complement strand
TAATTTCACCAATCTCTGACCAGACCCAGTCGTGGCCTGGATCTCAGCACATCTCTGAGATCGCGTTGGTCTCACTCATGCTTTGAGGTCATTAGATCCTGTGGTATGTAGAAATTATTATGCTGTTAAATGCATCATATCTGAACAGAAAAGACTGACCATTTGGCCCTTTGGAGATCAAAGAGTCTTAGCCAAATGAGGGATCAGATAATTTGTGCTCTCATAAAATATTTTCAGTCACGTCATTGACAATAGAAGGAGGCAAATGGAAGGGGAATACAATGTATTAAAATGCCTTCTTTTTCTAACTTCTGACAGTTACGTTGTTCCTTAGCATTTTGGAATAAAAAGCAACATTGAATTTAAAAGGTAATATAAAGTACTTACAGGACAATTAAAATACATTCCAATACAGATTTAACTTTTCTCTCGGCTGCGCTCTACGTGGGCTGGGAAAGAATGGGAAAGTGGACAGAGGGAGGCTAAAAAAGTTCTAGAAAGAGTATTCTCTTCTTGATAAGATTTCTCGATAAAATTATGTAGTATTACATAACACTTCACATCCCTACACATTTCAGAATTTACTTTTCTCGATTAAAGTCCATCTATAAAAAGCCCATACATCCTCTCTTCACTAAGTCTCCCAAAGGTAGTGAATTCTCTGGAGTGTCCCTAGGTGAAATGGAAATCATCTATTTCCATAAATCTGCTAGATATTTTAGTTCCTGTAAATACTTGCACAGTCCTCCCAAAAAAAATACCTGGGGACAGTTTCTCTAAGGATAGAAGATATGGTGGGAAGAAAGTAGTGGTTGGGAGATATTTATGAATTTATTTAATCAAGAGACTAAAATTGAGGTATGGCTGAAATATCAGGCTAAAATAAATTTTATCTGCCTACTCTATCAATGGCCGATTGGACTTGATATTGGGTAGAGAGGATAAAGATAATTTTTTCTTCCATCCCGACTTATACGATTTCTTTTCTCTTTATCCTTTACAGATGACTTTAGCCGAGTGAGATTAGTCTCCATGAATGAAGAGGAAGGTGCAGACTACATCAATGCCAACTATATTCCAGTAAGTAGGAAAACAGACAAACAAAAAATCAGCCATTCAAATGCCAGCCCAGCCAGCGGAAGACTATTTAAGGCTTTGTGAATGTGTCAGACAGTTAAAAAGAGAGCCATTCCGCACCTAGCAAGTGAACTCTAAAGAACAGTTTCCATTATTCCATTTCAGAATAAAAAATGGGGAAAAAGTGAATTTATTAGTAATGATCAGATTTCTTTGTACAGGGCTCATGAAAGAGAAAGTAGATCATTTTGTTAAAGATCACCTTTGCTGCGTTTAAATTTCAGTTTCAGCAACCAAACTCAAAGGGCTTCACCTGATCATCTGTGCTTTTAGAATATTTAGAAAGATAGTGATTGTTCTCATTTAAAAAGTGTGGGTGCGATTTTATAGACTTCTGGAGAACGATGCTAAAATCACAGACTTATATGGGCAGTTACTCTGATTGCCTCTTTGATGGAGAAGAAGACGTTACATAGGTGTGTGATCCTTTGCCAGTTTTATCAGCAGTAAATTTTCAGCTTTTTCCCAATGGGGTGAAGCAGCATTTGGTGCTGACAGTGGCTGGTTAGGTGATAAGTTTGTCACTTGTCTTTCAGGGATACAACTCACCACAGGAATATATTGCCACCCAGGGGCCGCTGCCTGAAACCAGAAATGACTTCTGGAAGATGGTCCTACAACAGAAATCTCAGATGATTGTCATGCTCACTCAGTGTAATGAGAAGAGGAGGGTAGGTACCTAACGGGACTGTTCCCACGTAGCACCGCATCCTGTCCCAGGTGAAGCGTTTGCTGTGTTGCAGAAACTACTGCACTTTGTTTCTTTTTCATCCTTACAACAGTCCCGTACAGTTCTTCAGAGGCGAGTACCTTTATTTTCCCTGAGCACAGACTTCATTGTTTCGCTAGCCTGTTTGTTTTAAAAGATTGTGCTATCTTCACTCCAGGTGAAATGTGACCATTACTGGCCGTTCACAGAAGAACCTATAGCTTACGGAGACATCACCGTGGAGATGATTTCCGAGGAAGAGCAGGACGACTGGGCCTGTAGACACTTCCGGATCCACTACGTAAGTCACCAGGCAGGAGTGCAGATCCCCACAGTGACACCTCCACCCCTGCAAGTGCTGGGAGACCAACCCACCACCATGTAAGACCATGAGCTCTTAAGGCTTTGCAGCTGCTTCCTTCAAGAGAAAAATTCAATTTTTAGTGTAGTGGTTTCCCATTTCATGAGGATTATGTGGGTGAAAAGGTTCTGGTTCGCCTGGAGATTCTGAGGAGGTGCAATAAAAAGTCTGCCTTGGTTCATCTCAAATGAGCCCAGGGCAATAGAAGACACAGTTAGTCATTGTTTAGCAGGCATGACTGAGGCAGGACGTGTCCTCATCACCCACATTCACCGTACGAGTATAGTCAGGGTATACAAGGCACACTGAGGTTTTAAATTAAACACTTAACCCATGATACAGTAGTTTGTGTCTTGTTTTGTATGTTTTTCCTTATTTTGTTCTGGTTTGGTTTTCATTATTTGGAAGATCTTATTAATCATGGTTCCATATCTCTTGATGTGCTATTGATTTCTGATTGTTAGAGTATCTGAAAAGTCTATTTTTCTCAGAAGGCCTGCTACCTTTTTCTAGTATTCTCCACTTGAACATGCTCTCTGTTGAGGACAAAATTTAATAGGAAATTCCTTTCTGAAATGTTCTTTCCTACTTAAACACAACCCTTCCTAATAGTACAGACCAGACAAACTAAGCCTGAAGACCAAACTGACCCACTGCCTATTCTGTAAAGCCCATGAGCTAAAAAATGGTTTTTAAATTTTTAAATGGTTGGAAAAAGTTTTTAAAGAATAATATTTCCTATGTAATATTATATGAACATTATGTAAGATTTACATTTCAGTGTCCACAACGTTTTATTGGAACACAGCCACACGTTTGTTTATGTATTGTCTATGACCACTTTCGTCGCAACCCAAATTATATGACACGCAAAACCTAAAATATTGACTATCTGGCCCTTTACAGAAAAAGTTTGCTGACCCTTAATATAGACAATGAAAACAAAGATTGTCCATATCAGTCTTTCATATGGACAACAACATGAACAGTGAAAACAGTGTAAGCACTTGGTGACTGTTCCTTTCTGGATATTTACAAGAGATAAATATCTTCTTACCTGCTGGTAATTAACAATGGCTTATATTGCAATGAGAATTTAGGCAAATCCCAGTATGCCTGTAACAGACTATGTCTCGTGCTGCTCCATTAACAATGGCTTATATTGCAATGAGAATTTAGGCAAATCCCAGTATGCCTGTAACAGACTGTGTCTCCTGCTGCTCCATGTTCCTTTGAAATACACATCTCTTTGTTCCCCAAGCACATTTCTCCTCAAACACAGAGTTT
>NW_007730124.1:233199-233983 GCF_000696425.1 Galeopterus variegatus | reverse complement strand
GTTCCTTTGAAATACACATCTCTTTGTTCCCCAAGCACATTTCTCCTCAAACACAGAGTTTCAGCTCAAATGGCACCTCCTTTTTCAAGCCTTTCGAGCCTTCCCTGGTCTCAGAGACCATTCGCCCTTTCCTCCTCTGCTGTCGAGTCTCGTGTATATGCCCCCTCACGGCACACCATAGGTGGTTACACATCTCTGTCTTCACGTCTCTTCCCTCCAGTGTACTGTGAGTGTCAGAAGCAAGTACTCTCTGCCTTTGTGGAATGAGTACATCAGTAAATGAATGAATGATTTCAAAAATAATAAAGCACTTGTAAAGCATCAACAGACTTTCATCAGAGGAAATATTTGACGATCTGAACACCATTTCAACTCTGCTTGCTTTCATAGTTATTTCATCGAAAAAGCCTGTGCAAATTGCTAAACAAATATAGAGCACATCTTTCCCTAGGTTTGCATCTAGGAGAAAAACATTGCAGAGCACAGAATAGAGTCTGTTCACATGCCTGTTTCCTTGGCAGGGAAGAGTCACATAGATCATTGTATGGTCAATACTACGCTTCTTGCCCTCGGTCTTAAATGATGGCCTATCTTTCAACAACAACCATGTGAAGGGCTTGAAAAATAAGAATAAAACATGAAATAATAGTGTTTGCCTGTAAAGTATTTATACAGTAGTTATAAGCATCTGGTACCAGAGCGCCCCCTTTTGGTCATAAGCATACAAAATCTAAATTTCAAGCTCCTTCCACAGTGAAGGCTAAATTGTCCGAAGAACATTGTG
>NW_007730124.1:230782-232281 GCF_000696425.1 Galeopterus variegatus | reverse complement strand
CCTTTCTGGGAAACCAAAGTTACTTGGTGGCTGAGTGTCCTTTAATCCTTATGGTGTTGAATAATTAAGTTACTTGGCACAATTCATTATGCCTGGATTATGTTCTTGACATACTTCCTTCAGACAGCAGTGAGGGTAGCCAGCATCTTTGTAGACTTTGTGCTCTTTGTGTCTAAGACAGAGCCCTGGAACATAGCTAGGGAGGCACTGCTAGCTCCTGGGGATGGGTGGCCTTAGGTACCAAGGGGACAGAGAGTGGAACTGAAGGGATGACTTATTTCTGTTTATACAAATCATATATATTTATTTGTGCATTTTATTTCATTTGTTTATATAGATACAAATTTTGCTCTGCCCAATACTACTGACCCTTTGGAATTTATTTCTCTTTGATACCTGAACCTAAGTTTTAGCTCCAAACTCATGTCCTGGCCAAATTCTCCCAAATCATGATATAGTGTTCCATACACTGCGTGGACTCCAGGCTTTTAGCAAGTTTGAAGGATGGGAAGTGAATCAGATCTTTGTGATCTGCGTTTGAACTATTTCTGACAGTGGGTAACAAGAGAAAAATAAATCATTCTTACGAACTAGTAGGGACTAAAAAGAGTTGGTCTTGAAGAACCCATATTCTAATTGGTACTTACTCAGTTCAGAGGGAACAGCAATATACTTGATATATGGATTAATATGATAGGGTTAATATATTAGATATACCTACTTACTAGAGAGTCCCAGAACCAAGCATATAAACACACTGAGCTGGATGGGAGCAAGTGGTAGTAATTATGTAGTGGTAATGATAATAATTCTAACACAAACCATCCTTCACAGACATGATCACTCTTAATCCACATGACAACCCTTGTTGTACATATCATTAGGCTCTTTTTATTTATTTATTTTTTAATCTGTTTATCATTATCGTTTACATTCTAAGATGCTGCAGAGCAGTTGACGGGGAGGAGGAGAGGGGAAGGGAGAGGGTGGGAGGAGGAGGAAGGAGGGGGCATGGTGGAGGCCTGTGGCACCTCCCTCATTCCAGCAGGGGAGCCCAGGAGGCTTCTGATGGTGGCCCAGTGGTCATTGCTTGGCTGGGTGTGGATGCCAGGGTGCATAGCTAAAGCCCTCGGCCCCCCACCACCCCAGCTCAGGAGCCCAGGGCATTCCCCCCGGTTGCTCAGTGGTCATTGCTGGGCTGGGTGCTGACAGTGGAGGGGGTAGGGGAGGGCATGGCTGAGGCCCTTGGCCCTCCCCCAACCCCAGCTTGGGAGCCCAGGGGCTTCTGGTCCTTCTAGGTTCTACAGGTGTTCTTTGGTGGTGTTAGGTCTTTACTGGTTAATATCAGAACTTTGTCTCTGATCTGTGGGGTTTTGGTTTTTTCTTTCAGTTCTGTGTTGGATTATTATCTATTCCCACCACTTAAACTCTGCACTGAAACTAATTTGTTGTCCTTTACTTACTTCTAAAATGGGGGAACTTCCTGTGGGAACCAGCAC
>NW_007730124.1:227799-229624 GCF_000696425.1 Galeopterus variegatus | reverse complement strand
AGTTTTGTACCCTGCAGGAGAATACAACATAGGCAGTTTCCAGCGAGGCAGAGAAAGAGGTGTACCAGGATGGCAATGGGGACCTAAGTAGGGCACCAGCTGTACCTGCCACAGTGTTTAATTCATTAGCCCAAGCTGATGCAGCCTCTAAACGACAGAGCCAGGATGCAAACCCTGATCTGCTTAAGCTCTTGTCCTTAACTACACAGGCATGGATTAGCCTATCTATCCTACTATTTGAAGATTTATGCAATTAGTGTTTTATTTTTCAGGACCTACTGTATGCCAGACACGATGCTCAGAGCTGGAAAAGGAAGTGTACTGACCAGGAGTGGAACACGGCTCTACCTTCCTGTACCATTAACTTGTGATCGCCAGTGGAGGCCTGCGTCATTTTGACAGTGGACTGGGGGATTAATACTTGTTGTTGGCTTTTTTCCCTAAAGGCTGATGAGATGCAGGATGTGATGCATTTTAACTATACTGCGTGGCCTGATCACGGTGTGCCCACAGCAAATGCTGCAGAAAGTATCTTGCAGTTTGTATACATGGTCCGACAGCAAGCTACCAAGAGCAAAGGCCCCATGATCATTCACTGCAGGTAACCTCATCAAATGCATTTTCTGTTAAACATCAGGGTTTTTTTTAATATGAAGGACAGAACCCACCATTCCATAAATCCCTGACTAGATTCAATTGACAAACAAATTATGATTTTTTTAAATTTATGAGTAATTGATGTCTTATTGTATATACTATTTACTTATAATATGACTATCTTCTATCTATAGCTTATGGGACAAATATTGTTATTTCCATTTTCAGATGAAAAAGCAAACTGAGGAGCAGAGAGACTGAGGGATTCACACAGGCTTATGCAACTCGAAAGTGGAAAAGTTAGGATTCAAATCTAGGCATGCCAGTCTCCAAAGGCCATGCCCTAAGTGTTGTGTGGTATTATCCTACCCCATCAACGATTCCAAGTGGCTATAACATGGACAAATACAAGGTCAAATTATAAACAGCTTATCACAGCTTGAAATAATATAAATATACATGAAAGTAAACAGAAGGAAAGAAAAAATAAAAATGTTCAGCTTATTAAGATAAACATACTTGCTGCAGTTGTTGTTCAAAATTGTCTCTAAATTTCCAGACAGCTAGCATGAAAGGGGACATATGATCCATTACATTATCAAAAATCAAGGTGCACATTAATTAATTTCTTACAAGAAGAGTCACTTTTGAACTTAATCTTTCCTTCCTACCAAGTGAACAAAGCTCCATCAAAATCCATCCCTGTGCTACAATATTGTTGTAAAATTTTTATTTAACCTCAAAAGAGCAGGGAACACAGACATGCCCCATTGCATATCAGAGGTAGAAGAAGGGATAAAAATGCTAAGGGAAACACTGGTAAATAAATCTAAAATCCCAGATCTAGCACCTTGGCCTTTGTGAATTAGAATGGCTAGTGTGTGTGTGTACGTGGTGTGTGTGTGTGTGTGTGTGTGTGTGNTGTGGGAACCAGCACTTGAGCCCTGTGGTTGAGCTAAATTGCTTCATTGCTGCTGATTCCCCGGGGAAGGCTTTTTGTGCAGCTCAAGTTTTAATTGTTGACCTTGTAAGCACTTCTAGGTCTTGTGATGTCTGGAACAACTGGGTTGTGTGGAAACACTGGTCTGGGCCTGAGTCTTTTCTGGCATGTGCCCAGCAGCTCCAGCCTTGGAGTGGTTGGGGCTCAAAACAGTCAGAGCGGTCCTCCCTTTCTCTCATCGTGGCTTCTCCCACCTTCATGCACTCCGTAGGTCTCTCCTCCTCTTCC
>NW_007730124.1:226149-226926 GCF_000696425.1 Galeopterus variegatus | reverse complement strand
AGATAACAGGTGCAGTTCTGGAGGTGACTTTATAGGTGCCACCCATTGGCAGACCAGTTTGAGAAGTCCTGGAGGGAAGAGCTGTTTAATAGAAAAAGCAAATTAGACTCTGAACTCAAGCCATTTCGTGTTGGGTTTTTCTCCTGGCAAATTCTGCATATAAATCGACCTCAACTTTCTCTTTTCCCATAATTTCATCACAATTCAGAGTTTGGAACAATTTGGCTCTTCAGTCTAAGGATGATAGGTAGAAAAGAAGAGCTGACTTTAGCATGTAGAACGGGACTGGTGGGCAGGCGGCCAGCCCATGGCAGTGCACTTCTGCCTATGCTCTGAGCACTGGGATTTGGGGACTAAATGAGACCAGGTCCAAATACTTAATTTTATATTATGACAACCATCTAACCATCCCTGGGAGACTGAATCAGACCTAGGACCCACTGGAAGGGCAGGTAAAGGAAGGTCTGGGAAGGTGAACTGAACTTAGGGCTGAAGGTACACAAATTGCTATGGCCCCAGAGCTAGCTAGGGTGTGAGCATCTCAACTAGACTTTTGAGCTGGGGTGTGAGGGCTGAACTCTGAGGCTGTTCAGAAGATGGGGAATTGTGTATCAGCTCTCTGAGGGCAGGAACCAACTCTCCGGAGTGCTCAATATAGAATCATTACTTTTCTCCAGAAGCAGACAGCCTGGGGGAGGCCAAGGCAAAGCAAGCCCATATCTCTCTAAGGGAGGTGGCAGTGGTCATGGAAAATGTGACATTAGAAGGAACTCCAAT
>NW_007730124.1:209516-225377 GCF_000696425.1 Galeopterus variegatus | reverse complement strand
ATATCTCTCTAAGGGAGGTGGCAGTGGTCATGGAAAATGTGACATTAGAAGGAACTCCAATTACCACAGCACACTTAAACATCGGTTAAGTGGAAAAGATTGTCAGGAGTTCTTTTTTCACAACCGTGCTACCTAAATCAGTTTATTTTCAGCAAGAAAGAAGTGCTGTCTGAATAACCTGCTGTCTGACATTCTTTTGCAGTGCCGGAGTGGGACGGACGGGAACATTCATCGCTCTGGACAGGCTCTTGCAGCACATCCGGGATCATGAGTTTGTCGACATTTTAGGGCTGGTGTCAGAAATGAGGTCATACCGGATGTCTATGGTACAGACAGAGGTAGGAGCAAAAGCAATATGTATTTTTAAACTTGCCCTTGACTGAAAAACTCACGATTATTCAACCTCACACTTCAAAACAATTGTCTGAAAATTTTTGTATCTTCCTTTCCCATTTTCTTATTGTGTATGTATAAGATATAACAGAAATACATATTAGCCTTTAGAAATCCATTCAGTGTCTACAGTAATTACACTTCTATTGGCATCATATGCCCTTTCGTAATGCAGAGCACGTGGATGTGTCTGTAATAGACTAAAACGTCTTTGAACAGACCAGGAGTTAGGTGAAGGTAACAGCCATTCTGGGTAAATGTCACCACACGGAGACAGTAGAACTGATGTGATCTACTTTATATTTGAAATGTTGGATTTGATTAATAAGTTTGTCATTAATTTACCCTCCATGTGACTCTGTCCCAGTTCACTTTTAATGATAGTCATGGGTTGAATTTGATTTCTGTCCCCCTTCTGATTTCAAGAATTCCCAGCCCCCAAACCTACCAGCACTGCCAGTCCCCTTAATCTAAATGGATGGATTTATTATTTTAACACAGGAATATCCTGCGGTGTTACATGCTCCCTCTTCATCCTCTTCTCCCACGTCCTCTCCTCTGTGGGTGCCTTAGAATGCACTCCAGACGGAGTGACAGCCCCAGGGCAGTGCCAGTAGACAGTACACACTGCCTCAGAGCAGCCGTGGGCGTGCACCTGTGTGGGTGCAAAAACCCAAGTACCATAGCTTGCTCATAATCCTAGTCACCCAGCCGTACTCACAACTTCTTAGCTCCAGGCACACAATAGCCCTTTCTCTCAAGGAGTGTGTGTGGGAGGGACGCCTGTGGTGTCGAGAGCACAACCTGGCCTGACCTCTCAGCAAGAGATTAAAACATGCCTTGGTCTTCCTCTTGCTTTTCCCATCTGCCACCACTAGATGTCAGTATAACTCAAAAAGCCCAGCGTGGTGGCTGCTGTAGCCTCGGTTCTGTAGGTACCTCCTTCCCCACGCTTTCTGCTTTTCTTTCCTCCTACCTTCTCAGTCCCATCTGACCAAGGACTGGCACAGCCGTTCCGGTGTATTTATTTCTGAGCTGTCACAGGATCATCCTCGGTTCTGTAGGTACCTCCTTCCCCACGCTTTCTGCTTTTCTTTCCTCCTACCTTCTCAGTCACATCTGACCAAGGACTGGCACAGCCGTTCCGGTGTATTTATTTCTGAGCTGTCACAGGATCACACTCCTTTAGGAAAGAGTAATTAATATTCCAGATGTCTCATCGATCATTAAAGCAAGTCGTTTATTTGTTTCCTCACTTCCTTGAGCAGGCCCACCTCTCAGTCCTGCTGACTTCTAATTTACTGTCGTGGGGACATGAGCATCGCCTTGTTATCTGTCGTAAGTGTGAAATGGCTGGTTTCCCCGAGAAAGCACTGCCCACTGCCTAGTGAGTAAATACTTTGCTTTAGTAATCGGTCCATATGTTTGGCTTTCACTTCCATAAACTTGTATCCTAATACACGATTAAAAACTCCCCCTTACATATATGAATCCCTGAGCTTTAAAGGGCTGCTCATTTTAGATTAGATGAATTGCCCCATTTACTTAATTTACACCTTTGATAACTTCATAGACTTCGATTACAGCCTGTTTGCTTTTGACTTTTCCCAACTGCAGAATCTTCATCCCTTTATACAAGCTTCCTTCACGTGCAGACCCTCCATCCCATTCAGGTGCAGTAATCACAAAACACTAGAGCAGTCACCATGTAGTCTTCTGCAAAGCCAAGAAAATGTTTCATTTTCTCCCTTTCTTGCTTCAAATTTTGGTTGTTTGGCTTCTTTGTTTACCGCAGTGTTTTAGGTTGACATCTCCATGGAAACAGGCTTTTTTAAGTGCAATATCCCTTCCCTTTACTCTCATGGGGAATTCCAAGTCAGCCAAGGGGACAGAGGGCGCCCAGGTTACTACTTTTCCCAACAGCTCTGGCTTTTCCCTTGAGTTCCTCAGGCCCTTGTGATAGATGCTCTCCAGTTCTAGTTGTTTATCTGAGTCTGTTTAGTTAGTGATGTCCAGAACATCTTGTTCATTTATCTTTATTTTTCCTCTACCCTCTGCTCTCCATAGTTCAACCTGCATTTTGAATACAGGTTGATTTACCTAGCATTTTTTCTTTTTGTTTGTTTGTTTGTTTGTTTATTCAAAATAATTTAACATCCACTTATACATACTTGTGGGGTACAGTGTGTTGTTTCAATACATGCGTGTACTGTACCGTGATTCACTTAGAGTAGACAGCAGAGTTTTGTCCCCGTTGGTCCACCAGTTTCCCCTCTCAACCATCCCAGCCTCTGGTAATCAGTATTCTACTCTCTACTTCAATGACAGCCTTTTTTTTTTTTTTTTTANGATGAATTGCCCCATTTACTTAATTTACACCTTTGATAACTTCATAGACTTCGATTACAGCCTGTTTGCTTTTGACTTTTCCCAACTGCAGAATCTTCATCCCTTTATACAAGCTTCCTTCACGTGCAGACCCTCCATCCCATTCAGGTGCAGTAATCACAAAACACTAGAGCAGTCACCATGTAGTCTTCTGCAAAGCCAAGAAAATGTTTCATTTTCTCCCTTTCTTGCTTCAAATTTTGGTTGTTTGGCTTCTTTGTTTACCGCAGTGTTTTAGGTTGACATCTCCATGGAAACAGGCTTTTTTAAGTGCAATATCCCTTCCCTTTACTCTCATGGGGAATTCCAAGTCAGCCAAGGGGACAGAGGGCGCCCAGGTTACTACTTTTCCCAACAGCTCTGGCTTTTCCCTTGAGTTCCTCAGGCCCTTGTGATAGATGCTCTCCAGTTCTAGTTGTTTATCTGAGTCTGTTTAGTTAGTGATGTCCAGAACATCTTGTTCATTTATCTTTATTTTTCCTCTACCCTCTGCTCTCCATAGTTCAACCTGCATTTTGAATACAGGTTGATTTACCTAGCATTTTTTCTTTTTGTTTGTTTGTTTGTTTGTTTATTCAAAATAATTTAACATCCACTTATACATACTTGTGGGGTACAGTGTGTTGTTTCAATACATGCGTGTACTGTACCGTGATTCACTTAGAGTAGACAGCAGAGTTTTGTCCCCGTTGGTCCACCAGTTCCCCCTCTCAACCATCCCAGCCTCTGGTAATCAGTATTCTACTCTCTACTTCAATGACAGCCTTTTTTTTTTTTTTTTTAGATTACACATATGAGTGAGATCATGCGGTATTTATTTCTCTCTGCGCCTGACTTACTTCACTTAATGTGATGGTTTCCAGTTCTATCCATGAAAAAAATGTCATTTTTTATATAGAGCTGCATAGTATTCCACTGTGCATATATACCACAGTTTTTTTTTATCCATTCACCCGTTGATGGGCATTAGGTTGATTCCATCTCTTGGCTACTGTGATGAACACAGGAGTGCAGGTGTCTTTTTGACATATTGATTTTGTTCCCTTTGGGCACATAACCTAGCGGGATAGCTGGGCCGTAAGGTAGATCTATTTTTAGTTCTGAGGAAACTTCATACTGTTTTCCACAATGGCTGTACCAATTTATACTCCCTCCAGCAACGTAGGAGAGTTCCTTTTTCTCCCCATACTCACCAGAATTTGTTATTTTTGTCCTGTTGGTAATAGTCATTCTAACTGTAGTGAGATATCTAGTTGTGGTTTTAATTTGCTTTCTCTGATGATCAGTGATGTTGAGCACTTTTCCATGTGCCTTTGGCCATGTGTATGTCTTCTTTTGAGAAATGTCTGTTTAGGTCCTTTGCCCATTTTTTAATTGTGTTACTTTTTTTTTTTTCTGCTGTTAAGTTCCTTATATAGTAGCCCCTTGCCGGATGTGCAGTTTGCAAACGCTTTCTCCCATTCCGTAGATTCTCACTTCACTTTGTTGACAGTGTCCCTGGCTGTGCAGGAACTTTTCAGTTTGATGTAGTCACATTTATGTATTTTTGCTTTAGTTGCCTGTGCCTTTGTAGCATCACTCAAAAAAAGTGCTGCCCACTCGCATTTCGTGTAGCAGGGAGTGCAGGTGTCTTTTTGACATATTGATTTTGTTCCCTTTGGGCACATAACCTAGCGGGATAGCTGGGTCGTAAGGTAGATCTATTTTTAGTTCTGAGGAAACTTCATACTGTTTTCCACAATGGCTGTACCAATTTATACTCCCTCCAGCAAGGTAGGAGAGTTCCTTTTTCTCCCCATACTCACCAGAATTTGTTATTTTTGTCCTGTTGGTAATAGTCATTCTAACTGTTGTGAGATATCTAGTTGTGGTTTTAATTTGCTTTCTCTGATGATCGGTGATGTTGAGCACTTTTCCATGTGCCTTTGGCCATTTGTATGTCTTCTTTTGAGAAATGTCTGTTTAGGTCCTTTGCCCATTTTTTAATTGTGTTACTTTTCTTTTTTCTTTGCTGTTACGTTCCTTATATAGTAGCCCCTTGCCGGATGTGCAGTTTGCAAGCGCTTTCTCCCATTCCGTAGATTCTCACTTCACTTTGTTGACAGTGTCCCTGGCTGTGCAGGAGCTTTTCAGTTTGATGTAGTCACATTTACGTATTTTTCCTTTTGTTGCCTGTGCCTTTGTAGCATCACTCAAAAAAAGTGCTGCCCACTCGCATTTCGTGTAGCATTTCCTCTGTGTTTTCTTCTAGTAGTTTCACAGTTTGGGTTCTTAAATTTAGGTCTTTGATCCGTTTTGAGTTGACTTTTGTGTATGGTGAGGGATAGGGGTCTAGTCTCAATCTTCTGCGTGTGGACATCCAGTTTTCCCAGCACCATCTGTTGAAGAGGCTTCTTAAGTCCATTCCCATGAGAATCCTGCTGCTTTCTAACTTACCGAAGTTGATAAGGAAGGAACAAAGTAAAAAACGATTCCTTTCACATTTGCCATCCCAGAGTATCCCTTTGATGCTGATGATTTTCAAGAGGACAGTCTGATTCTGCGGTTGAGTTCTGTCTTTATGAATATAACCGACCCATGAATTGTCCACCATGTCTCCTCACTTCGCCGGCTTCTAATTTCCCAACCTTCTGTACTGCCCGTCACCTGGATTCCACCACTCCACCCCACCCAAAGAAAGCAGAAGTAACTGATGACATCATGTCCTCAGATGCATATTTCAGGGTCACTGCAACACACCACCTGGGGCTGCATTCTGACCTGACCTCTTTCTCTTTGCCCCTGACCGGACACACTTACTTCACAGCCTTCTGCACAAGTAGGGGATGGTCAGAAGGAAAAGCACCAGACCCTGGGGGAAGGCCTGGGTCTCGGCTTTGCCACTGCACAGGTCACATCACCTCTCAAAACTCCCATTTCTCACCTGCGAAATGCGAATGACAATGTTCAGGAACTGTTGTAAAGTACACAGTGTGTAAAGTGGCAAAATCTCGATTCGTGGTTTGAAACTGGGAAGTGCTACATATCAGTGGCATTGGCCTCTCGTGGGCTCTCTTCTATTTTTATCAAGTATTTTGTTTGTTTTCTCTCTAATAGCCTTTCTCTGGAGGTCAGTGAGGGCTTTGCTTTGAGCAGCCTGTCCTCCTGATCTGCAGCTTGGATTTCTCAGGGACTCTCAGGGACATGTCTGTAAATAGTCTTTTATTTACTTTTCCCTTTGGTCTTTTTCTTTCTTTTTTTTTTTTTTTTTTCCTTTGTACCCAAAGTTTGACCACTGAGTAGTTATGGATTGAAAGTCCAGCCTTATTTATGCCCGGTGTTGCTATAACACCAGGTTACTGATGCCAGACTATCACAACCTAAGGGAATATATTTTCCCGATACCTTGCTGAAAAATACAGGTTGGGCTGCAGTACCACCCACTGAAGTCTGGAGTAAGTTTATCTTTTGTGTAAAGTTATTACACAAGAGGCTTCTTAGAATTCTGTGGATATCTTGACTGAATCTTATTTAGAAGTTATTTCTAATGATATTACTTACAGTGAAACTCTGGGAAATAAAGAGAAAGGAGAAAGACCATGAAGCTACCCTTGATTTCTTGGCACAAAAACAACTAATAAAAGCAATTAATATTTTAGTGTATTTCATCTCAGTCTTCATTCAAGTAAAACTTTTACACAATTGTGCTCATATGCTACATGTATACACATAATATGCATTTATATATACAATACAGAATGTATGTAAGTAATGTATATTTGTAGAAATATAAAATACACAATATATGTATGTTTTTTTACATACTAATTTTTCACTTAACACTTTACTGTTATCACAAATTGCCAAAAACTCTATAAATTTCATTTTCAAAGCTGACTAATGTTTCATTATAGATACAACATTGCTTACTTAAATTGTTCTCCTTTTATAGAACATTAAATTGGATTCTTTTCCACGTTTTGCTATTACCTGTGTTCACACCATTTATTAGCACTTTATTAATTATCCCTCCACCAATAGGTAAAAATGTCTGCTGTGACAAACTCAAGTCACCAGCAAATGTTACTTTTTTCCCTTAGGTTTGCACACTTCATAGATAAAAAATAACTGTTTTAATTTATATTTTTTACTTAGCCATTTTTTTTGTGCATTTTAGTATTTCCTCAGTTTACTTCAAAAATCCTTTAATAAGTGCAAACTAAGTACTGAGCATTAGGAATAAAAAGACATAATCCCTGCCTTTCAGGAATATTTGGTGTAATGGCTGATGTACTTTACTAATTTGTCCATTTGTATGTGCTACTGATTTCGATGACTTTTTAACAAAAATAAAGTCACCAACATTTTGTCATAATGCAAGAAAATATTTTTCCCTCCTGGATTCTGATTTGCCTTTTATTCTTTTTATTTATTTATTTTTACATATAGTAGTTTGAAATTCTTATTTGTAATCTATTCCATTGCTTTTAATTTTAGAATCACAGAGGAATTAACCTATATTTCCTTCTATAATTTTATGGCTTAATTGATTAAATATCCTAGAATTTATTTCAGTGCAGGAATGATGTGATGCACCCTTTTGTTTTCAAAATAGCCCCGTGATTATTGATTGAAACTTCATTGCCTTTTGCATTAAGTAGTGATGATCTAGGGGACATCGTGGTGACTGTAGTTGATAGTAGTGTATACTTGAAATCACTAAGAGAGCAGATCTTAAACACTCTCATCACTCAAAAAAAGTAACTGTGAGGTGATGGATATGTTAATTAGCTTAATTGTGATGATCATTTCACAGTGTATATGTATGTCAGATCATCGTGTGTATACCTTAAATATATACAATTTTTATTTTTTATACTCATTAAAGCTGGCAGAAAAATTCCACCGTAAAATAAAAAGTAGTGATGTTCAAAGCTCTATTATTAATCAAAATGCTTTTACACTTGATTCACCTGGCTTTTTTTTTTTTTTTCCTAAAAGATGACCGGTGAGGGGATGTTAACCCTTGACTTGGTGTTGTCAGCACCACGCTCACCCAGTGAGCAAATTGGCCATCCCTATATGGGATCCGAACCTGTGGCCTTGGTGTTATCAGCACCGCACTCTCCCGAGTGAGCCACGGGCCGGCCCCACCTGGATTTTCTAGTTATAAAATTGAGTCTCTGTAAATAACAGAGTTTCCTTTTACATCAGCTCTTGGTCACTAAAACTGCCATAGTATTAAAATATTATACCTTTGCACATATCTGCACAAAACGTCCTGCTCTGAGACACGCGTCTGTCCTTGCCCAGGAGCAGTACATCTTCATCCATCAGTGCGTGCTGCTGATGTGGACGAAGAAGAAGCAGCAGTTCTGCATCAGCGATGTCATATATGAGAATGTCAGCAAGTCCTAGCTCAGGATCGCAGCAGTAAGTGGAGAAGAGCCCATCCTGGGTGCTGTGTCCTAGAATAATGGGAGGGGATGTGACGGGTCACGACAAAAGGCAGCAGTAGCTATTTGTATTGAGTGTGAAGTCACACTAGTATTTCTGCTCACCTCCTGGCCCCACAGCAGTGGTCACAGGGAGAGACAAATACCCTAGCAGTGCTTTGAGCTTCAATGCACCTTGATTGAAGGTAGCAACAAGCAGGACCTTCTGCAATGCATGGCGATTTGACCTCCATTTGCTCCACCCAGAACCCCAACTTATTCTTATATCGAGTCTGTGCCTGAAATATCAGGAAGCTACCGTCCAACTCTAACTAGGTATTTTGTGCAAATATTTTGCTAACTCCAAGGGCTGTATAAAGGGTCACAAAGAAGACATGAGCCGGAGTGGACACCCCAAAGAATAAAAACAATATTGACAATAGAGTCTCAGGATAGCAGAGTCTGAAAATCCCTTCGAGTCTGTGCCTGAAATATCAGGAAGCTACCGTCCAACTCTAACTAGGTATTTTGTGCAAATATTTTGCTAACTCCAAGGGTTGTATAAAGGGTCACAAAGAAGACATGAGCCGGAGTGGACAGCCCAAAGAATAAAAACAATATTGACAATAGAGTCTCAGGATAGCAGAGTCTGAAAATCCCTTGATCTCACCCATGATGGGAGCACGTATTTGACAGCTTCATGAAAACAGTAGTAACATATTCATTGCCCTGTGCTCAAACTTGGACCAGATCACATTTTGAAGGTGTAAGTCATCTTCACTAAGGTGACAAGTAATCTTCCCACTTAGCTCAGTAAACAGAAGGTAGTGTCTGAGGTGATGGGGGTGGGGGGTCATTGACAGGGTGGGGAGAGGACAGTGGAGTGGTGCATTGTGGGAGAAACATGCAGGGTGGGAAGCAGTGCAGCAGTGGGTAGCAGGACAGGATCAGCTTTGTACCTCTGCATCCATCAAGAAAGGGAGATGGAGAACACGAGGGGCAGGAAGATAGAGAATTAGGAAAGACAGAGAGAGAGAAATTTGCAGGCAGAGGGCAAGATATTCAGACCCACAGAAAGAAGGAGTCACACGGAGAAAGGTCCACAGATAAATCCACATCCCCCTGGGTGGTGGGGTTGAGTAGAGTGAGAGCTAGTGACGGAGCCAGGAGGAGGTTGCTGATATCCCAGGCGGCTCACTGTCTTTTTCTCTCGTTCACAGGAGAGGACGTGATGTGCACCCATCCTCCCTTGCTTCCACAGTTTTATGGGGGCCCCTGCTAGTCATTTTGCTGCAAAGAGCCCTCGCTTTGTAGTATGTGGCCAGGAGATAATATATCTCATAGAAGCACCGGGAAGACTTAGCCTTAAAGAGCCTACAGTGTCTTTTGGACTTTTTCACTTCTGGACATTTAATGATGGACCAAATTCAACAGAACACCAGAAAGGTCAAGACGCTTTGCAAAGGGCAGGAAGTACAGCATTTCTGAAGAGTTTGGTTGGCCCTTTGCTAGTTGGGCTGAGTTTTTTGTGTTTTTATAAGTGCAATAATTTTTGTATGTGTGTGATTTTATCAGAAAGTTGTATTGTTTTGCCCACACCACTGTTCAACCCCATAGCCCAGGAAGGAACAGGCATTGCTAGTATCAAATTATACCTCACTATTAATAAGAGGCATGGCCACACATGAAGAAATGGGAATTCTGCTTCTAGGAAATTGAACCAACATTGTCTGCACCCCAACGTTAAGCTACAGGGTCAGGAGCGGGGAGGGAAGACAGGGAAGAAAGAGGGGGCTTCTACCCACAGGTCAACCGCGTATCTTTTCCTACTGCAAATATGAAAAGCTGTAAGTCAACCTCAAAGTAGAGTAGAAAAAATATTTGTCTTAGTTGTTCTAGTTCTTGATGGTTTTCTTCCTTATTAACAGTTGGGTGTTTCTTCCTTGGCCCTTTTGGACTAATGTCACTGTCGAGGTTCTTGTTCAAAAACGAGACCTGGTTCAGAAATTTCAAGTCTGACTCTTTAAACTCCGTTGCTGTCTGAGCAGTCTTGGTGCCTAGATTCTGCATTCCGTCTTCTGTTGACCTGCATACATGTGAGAGCCACTTCTTTGAGAACTATAGGCTCTGAAAATGCACTTTCTTTCCCCCAGAGAGCTGGGAATTTATGGTTACAACAATGAACTGCAGCATGCTAGGACAATTATTTGGCTACAATTTTTGGTAATATTGTCAAGTGTCTCTCTGGATTCCAACAGAGATTTCATTTCATTTTGTTTTCTTTTTGGTTGTCAGTTTCACTTTAACCAGTGTAACTAGTAACGTTTTATTCTTTGGATTTTGTATAATTACAGTACATGGTTGTGTATTGTGACATGAATGCTGTCAAAACGGACAGTGAGGGCATCGTGAAGCCTGTTTCTTTGTGTCACTTCCTGAGAAATAAGAGGTGATGGTATCGATATACAAAGGAAGACATTTTGAGTTGCAAGTAAACCCGAGCTGGCTGCTTCACTGTGGCAATGTGGCTGTTGGGAGCCTTCTTGTATGTGCTTCCAGGACACCTGGCTCCTCTCTGTGTATCTGATCACTGCCCTTTCCCCTGGCTTCTCTCCATTCCTGATCATCTTCATGAAGCCGTGTATATAGGATCAGTGTAATATCTTACCAGTGACCTTAGTGATGGTGAAGGATGCCAGATGAACAGCTCTGCACCCCACCGTGTCTTGTCACTGAGAAGGCCTGGCCACAGCAGAGCTTGGCAAAGTTCCTTGCAAGACCTGGCCAGCAAGTCTCGCTTTCGCCTTGCAGGGTGAATGGCAGAGGATGTCCATCCCCCGCAGGCCAACAGCCTGGACTCCTCAGGGATCCTCAGTTTTCACTCACCTCCCTTCCTCCACTTCTTGCCTCCCTCATGCCACCTCCTCCTCTTCTCACCCCCACTCCTTTACTTCCCTTCTTGCACATTTTAATAATATATCACACCATTCTTGGGGACAAACATGGTTATAGAAAGGTGGCAAACCTATGTATGACATTCTTAGACTTCACACAGGGCAGGAGTGAAGTGCACAACCTTGGAAGAGCCAATATGATGCACAGGTCAGCTGGAATACGTTTCCAACACTGCCACGCAGACACTTACAGAAGTTTTGCAGCCCAGAACACTACTTCCCATGAAACAAAGCACTTCATAAATATTTCCTGTTTTTCTTGAGTACTTCATCAAAGTGGGATCAAATAGTGCCAGATCAATTTTCCCAAAAGAAAAGATGAAGTATCCAGATCATTCCTTCAGGGGTCTCCAAAGTCATTACTATGTTTATTAGGACACTGATACTCCACAACTCCACAATTTGTAAAGCTTTTGGTGGAAGAAGCATCAATGTATCACAAGACTTGAGCATTAATCCTGATAATGACTTTGGAACTTAACTCTGCTGAGTTCCAGTTAATAAATTGAATAAAACCTAGTAATAGCCCCATCATTTGCAGGTGTAAGGAGTATCAGATATGATAATTCACTCATAGTTGCTTTGTATCCTGTTCTCTTATGTACCCTAAGGCTATTCTAACTGGCTCTCTTTCCACCCCAAGACCCGACTTTAAGCATTCAGAAGGGTGACTTCCAGGGCCTCTGTATTATTAATTACAATTTTAAACAAATCTTTTGAGTAGTGCTCTGTAATGAATGAACATAGAGGCATTAGCACATGCAGAGCTAAAGACTTTAGAACTACAAATATTTAACTTTGAGTGCTATTGAGATCAAATTCCTTGGCTGCAAAAGACAATTTATGAAGTTAATTGAAAAATTACCATTAGGGTGTAATTTATAAATTTAATAGTAAACACCAGTATATCCATCATTACACATTTTATAATTTCATTTAACTTGAAAAGAAAGAGTGATGCATGACAACATTTTTTTGGACAGTCTTCTAATTTAGAGTCTACAATTTCCCACTGTAAAGACAATATTGTACCCAAAATTTAAAATGAGAAAAGTTACTAACTTTTTTTGAATGTCAGGTTTTATGCCTTTCTTTTCCTAAATGCTGTCTGTCCCTGCCCCCAAAGGGTAATATATCGCTCAAAGGAAACTGTGGTGTCAACATGTAAAGCAGGAGCTAGATGCTTTGATCGGAATTTTTTGCAGGCCACATGATAGCTGCTTGCTAGAGGATTGGCCCTTAGCCAAGGAGTTAAAGTTACTCAGTCCAATCTCTACGAGCCAAAATTTTCCCTGCTTTCTAGCAAGGAGGCCTTCCTTTATACCTCGGGAAATGTCTGTTGTAATGTGCTTCAAATAGCTGGCTCGTTTCCTAGCTCACAGGCTCAAGCCTGGTACTTGGCACAGGATAGAGTCCAGGAGGCATGCCCATGACTGAATATAATACTCACTTTGGCCAAAGGGGTTATAAAGCAACAAAACATAATATGCAAAAAACTGCTGGTTATTAACAGCCCATTTGGATGCATTTGAAAACACTTTCAGCCATGACATCTCTGATCTCTGGCCTTCCAGAAGAGTAGGATTTTTCTTTTCAATTTCAGCTGGTTCTTATTACAAGGCCTTATCCTGGTGGGTCACTTGAATAAAGACAGAGAATAATGTTTAGCTTTGGGAGCTGCATTATAAGAGGGACATTAACAGACCATTGTCCAGGGCAGGGTCACCAGAACTGTTAGGAATGTGGAAAAACAACAGGTCATAGTAACAACACCTATGGGAAACTGGGACTATATTAAACCTGGAAGAAAGGAAGAGTCATTCATTCCTTCAATCACTCATTCAGCAAGTTTTTGATTATATAATGTTGAAGAATCAATCAATCAATCAATCAATCAATGACTTCTTGACCTCTCGATGTGTGCCCTGTGGTAAGCACAAATGGTACAATATGCTGACTTTTCAAAATATATCATATAATCAGAGTTTTATTGTTGGAAGGACTAAGAAAGCGTCAGTTAAATCTTTTTCAACATTTTTTATTTATATTTCCCAAAACTTTGTCAATGTCTTCTGCATGTACCCACCAGCCAAAATAATGATGCTAAGCTGTTTTTCTAATGGCTTCTACAACAGATACAGGAGGCACCCATAGTTTTTGTTACTCATCAACCACTAGAGACCCTGACATGGTCCCTCTTCCTTGATGAGAATTACCACGCTAGTCCTACTCTCCTTCTCTAAACAGGACTCTCCTAACCATATCCCTGGCAGATGGCTGGCTTTTCTACTGAACTCTGACAGTAGGAATCGCCACCTCACAAGGCAGCCATCCCATCATTTTTTAAGAAGCATTTCCTTCTTTGTTCACACACCTAAGGACTGTACTAACATTAAGAATGTATGAGTTTATGCCTTTCCTGGGTATAGACTTCAAGCCCAAATCTGCATCCCTGTCTTGGTAAAAGGGCAGGTGCTGCGTGTCCGCCACTGCCTATGGCTGCTTTGAATAGAGGTCTGGCAGCAAGTTTTTGCTCTTAGGCAGCAAAGGGAACAGCATTTAAAACTGATCTCAGGGGAGTTCTGTGCTAAGCCCTTTCTACGAATATCCTCTTAACTTCCAAACATCATTATGAGATAAGAACACCCATTCGCCAGGTGGAGAAGCTGAGAGGCAGGTTAAAAGGCAGTGTAGGATCAAGTAAAACAACCACTGGGTTATAAAGCGGCAGAAGCAGTTTCCAATCCAGCTCTGTCCAGCCCCAAAACCATTTCCCCGCTACTTCACCCTGCTTCTCATTCATACTTAGCATTGATAAAGTATAATAGAAATTCATAGCTCATCTCAAGGTAATACGTTTAACATGGAGGGTAGGCTTTCAATTTGAAAAATAGCAAATTTCTAACCCTCCGAGCAATCATTTATTTACTGAACATCTCATGTCAGGCACTGTGGAGGGGGCTGGTGAAGACAGATACGACATGGTCCTTACTTCTAGGAGCTTATATTCTAGCGGGGGAGTCAGAAGTGAAAATAAAGGCACAGTTGCCATGTCAAAAGCACATAAAGCATCCAATGTGGGTGCAAGGGAAAGACAGGTGACTTTCTGGAAGGGTCATAAAAGGCCATTCTGCCACATTAAAGTATTAAAGACTGCAGAGCCACAGTAAAAATACAAATGACATGCATTCATAAAACACCCACTGCATATCAGGCACTGGGGGGGCATATGGGTGACCAGTCCTCCAGCCCCACCTTCCGAACCTTTTCTTCTTGGCAGACTCCAAAGTGACAGTTTCTCTCCAGGCTCCACAGACTGCTCCAGCTCATGTATCATGCAGCAGAATCTAGTGGATTTACTGTTACTAGAATGGCACAGCATATTAGAACTATATTCTCCGGCCCTTTTGTAGTTAGGGTGGGGCCAGGTGGCTGAGTTCTGGCTGATGGAAGGTGAGCTTCCTGGCCCTTGCCCATGAAAATAATCAGAATCCACCTACTACCTCTCTCTTTCTCTCTGACTCTGTTTCTCTCTCTCTCTCTCTCTCTCTCTCTCTCTCTCTTCCTCCCTCCCTCCCTCCCTCCCCACCCTACACAAACAGAGATAGTGGTGCCAAAGGGTGGAAGGAGCCTGGGTCCCTGCATCACTATATGGAAGAGGGATATCTGCCTGCATTGACCCATGATGTGATCAAAAAATAGATTTCTATTATGTTGTCACTAAGATTCTGGTATTGTCAGTTACAGTGGTCAACCTGCCTTTAACTAATATGGCAGCACAAGGATGACCTTTTCATCTATCCAAAGCAGTGGTATGTGGCTTCCCAACAAAATTCCCAGAAGGTTAAAAATGAAACAGAGCAGAGAAAGGTTAACCCACAATGCAAAAAAAGGGTTCACGAAAAGGTCACAAAAACAATGATGGCTCTTTTAATAAAAAAATTTTTTTAATGGAAATATATGGATTTCTCTCCAGAAGTGGTTTTCCTCCAAGTTAGATCTCTCTTAGTCTTTTCTTCATTATTGCTTTCTAAACCCCATAACAAGGCCCATTACTTAGGTAACCCACTAGAATTCTTTTACCTTTACACTAGGCTACCAGCTTTCAATTAGAGTCCTGGATTCCTTTTAACAATAGATCCCAGAGAGGTTGCACATCAATAAAAGCCCAAACATACCAGAGACCACGAGGCCTGCAATGAGGCTTGGTGTGTGGAGGGATGCTGGACAATCCAGGCCTTTGCCTTGCATATGTCCTGGTTTGCTCCAGGGCTATGCATAGGAGTTCAAAGCCAACTGACACAAAATCTTTTTGTTCAGTTCTAAGAACACCAAAAAGTCCAAAGGGCTATTTAAACTAGGAAAAGTCAAGTGCAACCACTACTTCCTCTACAAATACAAAACAGAACAATCTTGGAAGGGTTCTTCCATGTCCAAAATCAAACTAGATCACATCACCCCTTCACCAGTAACCTTGGGAAGCACACAGTCCAGAACAAGACCCAGCAATAGAGCAGAGCACAGCAGTTTACAAGAGACTATGGGTGGAGAGAGTCCTGAGCTCAGAGTCATAAGATCCCGACCATGACTCAGTTGTCTCATCTATGAAGTGGACATAGTGACAGTACCTTTCTCATAGGGTGTCTCAGACAGTTTGGGCTGCTATAGCAAAGCACCATAGACTGGGTGGCTTATAAACAACAGAAATTCAT
>NW_007730124.1:206515-209071 GCF_000696425.1 Galeopterus variegatus | reverse complement strand
GTGACTCAGTTGTCTCATCTATGAAGTGGACATAGTGACAGTACCTTTCTCATAGGGTGTCTCAGTTTGGGCTGCTATAGCAAAGCACCATAGACTGGGTGGCTTATAAACAACAGAAATTCATTTCTCACAGTTCTGGAGGCTAGAAGTCCAAGATCAGAGTACCAACACGGTCAGTTCTGGTGAGTGCCCTCTTCCTGGCTGCAGATTGTCAAGTTCTTGTTGATGAGAGAGCTCTCGGGGGCCTCTTTTAAAAAGGGACTGATCATATTCATGAGGGCTTCACCCTCACAACGTAATTACCTCCCCAAAGTACCACCTCCTAACACCATCACAGTGGGGGTTAGGATTTCAACACATGAATCTGGGGGGGACACATTTAGTCCATCGCATAGGGCTTCAAGAAGATACAGAAGATAACATGGGTAAGAGTCTGAAAAACAATACTTGGAATAACTTAATATATATTACATGAGCCCCAGTACAAACCACCCTCCCACAGTTCCCGAGGGCTATCCTGGAATCCTTTAATAGATTTGGTCAAGGCATCTCAAGCTGGTACCTGAGCTGGGCTGGCTCACTTTTTCCAGGGTAACACCTGAATTCCCTTTGCTCTCAGAGTCATAGACCTCAGAATTTTAAAGAGGTGTAGTCTGTGACCCAACGTGCACCCTTGTGTCACGGGCATATGGTGCTCAAGGAGCTGGATTGCCCTGGCCTGGTTTTTTGCTCCAATTCTCTACTACTAAATGCAACGGCAATGTGTGTGTTTTATGTCCAGTGCATGTAACCCACATGTTTCTCAGTAAAGCAATGGCAGGGCCTGATCCATATTTAGTGAAGATGCATGCAGTTGGACAATCTGTGCAAATCTGTTGCACTAAAACTGACTAAAAAGTTGACTACTTCTAAGACAAATAAGCCAATTTGTACAAACCTTAATATGCAAGTATGCCTGGGTCAAGTTAAGAATAGAAGCTTGAGTAAGCAGGTGCCACTTGTGAATGCCACTTAATCCCTCTGTGAACCAGTTTCCTTGTTTGCTCCGGGAATCATGAGAGCTTCCTCCACAGGGTTTTGTGGAGGATTAAATGTAAAGCCCTCGGCATGGTGCCTGGTGGTTTGGGGATGCAGAGTGGCATAACTGGAAAAGCATAGTCTTTAGAGTCACAGAACCTTGATGCTTAGTATCAGTGTGACCTTGAGAAGTCACCTACTATCTCTGAGCCAAAGTGCCCCACAAAACGAAAAGTAATATCTACTTTTTAGCCTTATGATGAAACTTAAAACTGGCTGTGGAAAGCACTAGCCGAGGGCCTGGCAGAGTCAGCGTGGAATTAATGCTGTATGATTCTCCAAATCTCCGAATCTCCCTCTCAGCACATTTAGAGCACCAAACCCTCCGACTCATTCCAGCACCAAGACACTACAGAGTGCACATGACCATTTGATTGCTCCACCCCCATGCGTGCACTTCTTATGAGCATGCCTGGCCACTAGTCTCCTAACCAGAGCAGCGGTAACAACCCTGCCTGCAGCATGCTGCCAAATTTGAAGGCAGAACCCTGTCACAGGCAGAGGTCTTGTCTGCACATACATGCCCCATAGGGGTTCAGGAAACTCAGCTAGTCAAATGCTAAAAGAAGTTGGAAGCATCCAGGCAATTCCAGATAGCTGTTTTAATTTGGATTCTGTAAATCCTCCACGCCATCACCAAGGCAATAAACAATAGTCATTTCTCTGTTCTTCTCTCCCCCCCCCCCATTGCTTCAAGACAAACGAATTATCTAAACATCTAAATCCCACCCTATAATAAGATTGGTGTTGGAGATGAGGCAATAAACTAACTTCCCTGTGCCATTTTCCTAATATAAAATATGCCCTTACTTATTGGCTGCAGGAGAGTAAGTTGCTAGAGGTTATTAATGCTCCTGACCTTCTCACCTTGCAAAGGGCTGTATTTTGTGAGCTAGAAAACAGCCTATGGCAATTGTCTTAGCCTGTGGTCCAAGCTCTGTTGCTTCTGTTCATTCATTAGTGCAAGGCAAATAGATCCTTTTACCACACGCCTCCTAGGAGCTGGAGACGACCCTCTCATTGTGTTTAGTGGATAAACCACTTCACAGATGAACTCACAGCAAATGTGTATCCATTCTTGGTTCTGCCCTAGCCATCAGAGAGAAGAGTAAGACTAGGATCAGCTAATTTTTGCCCTGATTTATTGGAATCTTATATCATTTCTACTCCAAAGCATAAAAGTATAACTATGAGAGGATGTCCAAAGGTGATTGTCCTATCTAAACAAAATGGTGCTTTGAGGGGGTGGTCAGCCATCTGAAATTCCCCAAAGATGTAAATGACCATGGAGACTGAGAACTATACTTCCTGGTCTAACTGTTACCATGGAACAATACGCACCCAGTCTACCTTCATGTTCTCCTGCAAGGGCCTTCATGGTGGAGGAAGCCACAGAGCCTAGACCAGGGATTTCCAAATGAGGCCCCAAGCCTCCTCTCTGCAAATTCAATAAGAGAAACTCTGATTTTGCCTGTTTTA
>NW_007730124.1:204543-205525 GCF_000696425.1 Galeopterus variegatus | reverse complement strand
GCTGATCTATGATATTTAGGAGAAAAGAAGGTTTGTTTGCTAGTCAGAAGTCCGAGAGAGCTAAGTCCAAATTTAGTTGTTTCATTTACTGTGACCTTTTACAAGCAATTTAACTTATCTGAGTTTCAATTTCTTCTCTTGTAAAGTGGGGATATATGTGAAAATTCTCAGCACACAAGAAATTCAGTTTCTGTTTCCCTTTCCTTAAATATAGATGAGATACTAGTTCAGAGTAAGAAACTATAAAACAAGACAAACTGTGAAAGACCTATAGATTTTAATTTCTCACCAGTCTACCGTGTGTGTGCATGTGCACACGTGTGGCTGTGTGCATGTGTTTTATTCCCTGTTTTTCCATAGATTAAAAGAGCCTGCATGTTCATTTTTGGAGATACTAGGAAAGACTGAAGATAAGGAAATTATGTTCTACTGCACATTCGGGCTTCAAGGAAAAGATTGTTTCGGGGCTTTCCACCCAGGGCCATCCAGAAAAGGAGCAGGAATTGGGCCAATTCCAGATTGTGGTCTGGAAAGAATGAGCCCATGGGATGAGCCTGGATCAGGACCATCTGGGCCTGAAGTCCTGGCTCACTGCCCATGTCCTCCCAGCACCAGACCAAAGGCAACGTGCCTAAGGCTCTTCAGGAGGCATCTCAGCTGGTAAAATATCCCAATTCATATAGAAACCCAGTTTCGGTGCCTTCGTTCTCTCCAACTGCCTGATAACCATATCTTCCAATTCAGTTTAGTATCTAATTGTGTAGTTCTTAGTAATTATTTTATCTGAATTTTATTATCTTTTCATTTTTTAACCTTTCACAAATGTGATGAAATAAATTTGAACATTTGGGTTTTAGAAGATATTTTTTCTACTAAGATGCTCCCCCCTGACCCCCAATGAACCCAAGGCACTGGCTTCATTCCTTTCCTCGACTCTGAAAAGAAGAAAAGGGGCAAGTAAATGAGGCTGTGAGGTGACGTG
>NW_007730124.1:201358-203601 GCF_000696425.1 Galeopterus variegatus | reverse complement strand
TCCTTTCCTCGACTCTGAAAAGAAGAAAAGGGGCAAGTAAATGAGGCTGTGAGGTGACGTGCAGGTAGGTCTTAAAAACATAGAAGAGAAGGGATTGGGGGACCAAGATGATGGGAAAAGAATGGGTGGGGAAAAGAGACATGAATACAAACTGAAAGTCCTGTATGGGACCTGGAACTGTGGGGAATGCAACCCTTCCCTGAGATTCACCTACAGCAGCCACAGTTTTATGGGCATTTCATGTTTTGCTTTGGTTTGGTTTGGTTTGGTTTTTATTGCTTTTATTGGTTATGAATATTAATGAGATACAAAGTTGATTGTCACCCCTCGTGCCCAAGATGTGAAGGCCAGATCCATACTGGCCGCATACCCATTACCACAAATTGCGATTGTTCCCCATATCTCCCACCCGATTATCCCCAACCTCCCTCCCCCTCCCGGTTTGGTTTGTTTTAAATGAGAAAAATAATATCCAAAGGAAGGGTGGTAGAATGATGTGCCTTCCCCCCAGTTCATTCCTAGGGGTCCTCTGTACAATCCTATGAAGACCTCTCATACAAGGTACTAACTTAAAGGCATGCCCTTTGGGAAAAACTAAATGTCACAGACATAAAATGCAGTCTCTGGGAAATCAGCACTGCCGCTTTTAGAATGTAATTTTGCCCTAAGAGTTCAATAAGACTAGCTCCAGGGAATAATATAACAAGCTGAAAAACAGTTTTTTAGATTGTATATTCCTTGCTGGCAGAGACACTATACAGGTTTCTCTTTGCTTTTGTTTGTTTTTTCTTTTGTTCTTGTTTTTTGGTGGCTGGCCAGTATGGAGATCTGAACCCTTGACCTTGGTGTTATAACACCACACTCTAACCAACTGTAGGCTTCTCTCCAATTTTTAAAGTAGACATTTACTAAATGTTTATTGAATGAAAATTGTCTCCTCCTACTTGAAACAACCGTTCTTTATATAAACTCCTTTACTGAATCTCTACAACTAACATTGTTCCAACACTCTTATACAAGCATTGAGAAGAAAGCAAGAAGAGCCACCCCTGATGAGATCTCCACTCAACCCCTAGCACAACCGCTATAAGTTTAGTTTTAGAAAGCAAGTGAATCTCAAACTTTCCAATAAATTTTCTTAAAGAATAGTATAAAAGGAAGAGTTTTAAATAATTAGTGTACCTCTCACATTAGCTTGCCATGCCCCAGTGCCTATTAAGGAGAGAGAAAAAGATCAAATCTACTGGTTACCTTTTGTGAGCAGTACAAGTCTATAATATTTGTGATAAGAAAACTAACTGGTTCTCTGCCTGGGTACAATTCTGCATCTTCAGTGCAGCATGCTAAGATCCAACCAGAGCAAGTTAGTCCCACTGAGTTGAGGAGGCAAAGATCGGAGTTCATGACACTGGAAGTGGCTAGAATTCCCAAAGAAGTGCACTAAAGTGAAGAGATTTGTACAGAGTAGCCACAGAAATCTGCAGGTGAGCCCACCACGAATCCTTAGCACAGGGCCACATCACCCAAGCCTTGCCAGAGTGGCTACTACAAGGCTGAGAGTAGAATAGGGCTACCAGAGCTAGCTATGCTGGAGACAACAGAGGCCCAGCCCAACAAACATGAGGGGTCTTGTTTACCACCTATTAATAACCTGGGAATCCGGGTGGGATACAAAATATCCCAGGCATTTATCCAAAACACAAAAAGTCATGTTTCAGAACTAAAGAAACTCACACTAGAGTAAAAACTACTCTTGACAGGTACAAAACCTAAAACCAAGCTCTGACAAGATTTGCAGAGGAGAGAGAGTTTGTAGATAGAATCCATCAAGTTAGGAGATCCTGAAAAAACACATAGAGCTTTCCACAATCCATTCCAACAAAACATAAAACCAAGACTATACAAGTTTAAATTGATCAGCCAGTACTGAACTGCCTGCTAGATCAAAAATAAACATTCCTGGGCCGAGCCCGTGGCACACTCAGGAGAGTGCGGCACTGGGAGTGCAGCAGCGCTCCCGCCGTGGGTTCAGATCCTATATAGGGATGACCGGTGCACTCACAACGCTCACTGGCTGAGCGCGGTGCGGCCGGGCTCAAAAAGGACAAAAAGAAAAAAGAATAAACATTCCTTAAAAGAAGATAATATATTCCATAGTATCAAAAACATATTATCTACAATGTCAAATATATAATTAAAAAAGCAACACATGCAAAGAAACAGGAAAATAAAACCCATTTTGT
>NW_007730124.1:198454-200333 GCF_000696425.1 Galeopterus variegatus | reverse complement strand
TCAAATATATAATTAAAAAAGCAACACATGCAAAGAAACAGGAAAATAAAACCCATTTTGTTTGGGCTGCAAGGAGCAATCAACAGAAACTGAGCATGAGAAGCCTCAACTGTTAGACTTAGCAGATGAAGATTGTAAAGTAAGTATTCTTTATATGTCATAGAAATAGAATAAGGTGTGTTTGAAGAATTAAAAGAAAATATTATTTTAATGAGCAAACAGAAAGCTGTATAAAATAACTAAATGTAAATTTTAGAACTAATAAAATATAATAATTGAAATGAAAAATTCTCTGGATTAGCCTAACAGAAAACTGGAAAAAAGAATATCACAGAAAAAAAAAGAGCTAGTGAAGCTGAATATCAACAGAAATATTACAATCTGAAGAATAGGGAAGATATTTTTTTTTAATTAATAGGTTTCAGAGATTGTGGAGATAATATAAAGTGGCCTAATATACATTTAATAGGCTGAGGAGAGAAAAAGTGAGAGAAGAGATCAGTTAAAAAAAAAATAGAATAAGGCTTTCTAATTATAGGAAAACATTGACTTATACATCCAGAAACTCACTGAACCCCAAATAGAACAAATACCCCCAACAAACAAACACACTAACATATCTATCATATGTATAGTCAAGCTGCTGAAAATGAAAGAGACAGAAAAGAATCTTGAAAGGAGCCAGAGGGAAAAATATGAGTGACAGCTGACTTGCTGTCAGAAACAATGGAAGCCAAAAATCCATGGAATGACATTTTTAAAGTGTTAGAATAAAAAGTGGCAATCTGGAATTTTGTATACAGTGAAGTTATGTTTTAAAAGTCAAGGTGAAACTGCACTCCCAGTTTCAGCCAAGGTGGAGTCAGAGTGAAACAATTTTTTAAAACCCCCAAATATATAAAGAACTCTCCAGACTGAAACAATTTTTTAAAACCCCCAAATATATAAAAGAATGGTTTTCAAAATATTGGACACTAGGTAACGAATAACAGTGATCACTGAAAGATAGAAAACACATGAGGAGAGCCCTACAATTGTTCTAGTTTTCCACTTGAAGATTGCTTCCAAGCTGCAATGCAGGGAGGGAGAACCCATGTGGAGTCCCACAGACTCCTTTAGTTGAGAAGACAAAGCTTATAGCATAAGAAGGAGAAGGGAACAGACTAGTGGAGAGGAGAGAGCAGCACAAAGTGAGAGTTCCAAAGATCTGCATGGATGTAGTGGCTTGAATTATGTCCCCCCCAGATTCACTGAATCTTGAATTGTGTCTCCCAAGTTTTATGTATTAGAAACTTAGCCCCCACTGTGACTGTTAAGNTCAAATATATAATTAAAAAAGCAACACATGCAAAGAAACAGGAAAATAAAACCCATTTTGTGGGGGCTGCAAGGAGCAATCAACAGAAACTGAGCATGAGAAGCCTCAATTGTTAAGACTTAACAGATGAAGATTGTAAAGTAAGTATTCTTTATATGTCATAGAAATAGAATAAGGTGTGTTTGAAGAATTAAAAGAAAATATTATTTTAATGAGCAAACAGAAAGCTGTATAAAATAACTAAATGTAAATTTTAGAACTAATAAAATACAATAATTGAAGTGAAAAATTCTCTGGATTAGCCTAACAGAAAACTGGAAAAAAGAATATCACAGAAAAAAAAAGAGCTAGTGAAGCTGAATATCAACAGAAATATTACAATCTGAAGAATAGGGAAAATATTTTTTTTTAATTAATAGGTTTCAGAGATTGTGGAGATAATATAAAGTGGCCTAATATACATTTAATAGGCTGAGGAGAGAAAAAGTGAGAGATCAGTTAAAAAAAATAGAATAAGGCTTTCTAATTATAGGAAAACATTGACTTATACATCCAGAAACT
>NW_007730124.1:195702-196694 GCF_000696425.1 Galeopterus variegatus | reverse complement strand
ACTTCAACTGAGTACTGTTCAGTGCATGCATATGAGAAAACTTCCCAAGGCAAAGAAAAGAACCATCTGAAAGGATTAGAGGGAACAATTCTAAGAGCTCAAGCAAATTGAGGAATAGTTCTTATTACCATCTGCCCAGAGTGGAAAACATCATAATTCATGAAAAAATAAGTTAAGTATTCAGAACAGATTTGACTTAATAAAATTAGCCCTAGTTTACATGTTGCATGAGTTCCACCTAGCAAAGCTGAAAAGCAGGATCAGAAAGAATCAAACTATTTCCAAGTACCTCAACAGCATTCCAAAGCAAGATAATATTTGTAGAACTACAAAAGCATGCAGCACCTAAAAAAGGTAAAGTTCACAAAGTCTGGCATAAAATGAAAAATTAGGAAGCATACAAAAAGGAAGGAAACAGACCCATAATGAAAGAGGGAACAACAACAACAAAAAGCAACCAAACCAACCTAGAAGTTACAAAAATGATAGAATTAATAAACAGGAACAATAAGACAGATTATTTTCCTAATTTTTTTATTGTGGTAAAATATACACAAAATTTACCATCTTAAACATTCATAAATGTACAATTCAGTGCCATTAAATATATTCATAATGTTGTGCAACTATCACCACCATCCACTTCCAGAATACTTTACATCTTGTAAAATTGAAACTCTGTACCTTCAAACGAAAACTAATGAGTATTAGTTCCTCATATTTATGATTTCAAAATTTTTCTCCCATTCTGTAGGTTGACTTTTTACTCTGTTGATAATGTATTTAGATTCACAAATTTAAAAAAATTTTTCATTAAGTCCTACTTGTGTATTTTTGTTGTTGTTGCCTGTGCCTTTGGTGTCATCATATCTGAGAAATGACATCAACAAATCCGAAGTTGGGAAGCTTTTGCCCTGTGTTTTCTTTTAAGAGCTTTATATTTTTAACACTTACATTTAGGTCATGGATGAATTTGTGTTACTTTTTGCATT
>NW_007730124.1:190661-194160 GCF_000696425.1 Galeopterus variegatus | reverse complement strand
GTTGAAAACTGGACATTTGCCTCTGATAATGCGGTAACTATGGATATCAGATTCCCTCTCCGGGGTTTGATATTTTGTTTCTGTTTTTTTTAATTGTTATACGCTGTCTCTGTGCTGAGGATCAGCCTGAGATGTAAACTTAAGATCTTAGGTGTTTCCTGAGCCTGCACCTTCTGGGCTTGCATGGTGACTTTCTAATCCCCCACCCCCCCCACACACACACGTGGTTGCTTTCAATGTAGGAGGGTACTTTAAAAAGTTCGTGGAAAAATAGAATTAAAATATGAATCTTTCAGTGAACTTTTTGAAGTATCCTCATACTAGTCTTCAATGTCTGGCTCCCAAAAGAAGAAAAGAAATGATGGGATAGAATAAAAGGTGCTTTGGAAGTCACTTCAGCCTTAGGGGAGGGGTTGGCAACAATGTAAGGAGGTACGACTACAACAACCACTGTCTTTTTGTCTGCACCTCTGTTATCAGAGTCCAGATCCCCAATATTTAGGGGACAGCGTCCTTTTTTGCCCATCCCCACTCCTACAAATTGTGTACATGCTGCTGCAGAAACAAATGTATGGCTGGGAGTAGGGGATAAGAAGCTGTTACTGTGCTCAGAGCTAAATTTTGATTACTAATTTTAGTTACTGACCAAAATTAACTGCAATTTACCATCTAAGCCTTCAATAGACTCTAGACTTCCAAGAGTTAGATCAAATGGATTCTGCCAGTACAATTGTTATCTATGTGGGGAGACAGACTTCTGGTGCCTCCTACTCTGCCATCTTCCCAGANCAACTATCACCACCATCCACTTCCAGAATACTTTACATCTTGTAAAATTGAAACTCTGTACATTCAAACGAAAACTAATGAGTATTAATTCCTCATATTTATGATTTCAAAATTTTTCTCCCATTCTGTAGGTTGACTTTTTACTCTGTTGATAATGTATTTAGATTCACAAATTTAAAAAATTTTTTCATTAAGTCCTACTTGTGTATTTTTGTTGTTGTTGCCTGTGCCTTTGGTGTCATCATATCTGAGAAATGACATCAACAAATCCGAAGTTGGGAAGCTTTTGCCCTGTGTTTTCTTTTAAGAGCTTTATATTTTTAACACTTACATTTAGGTCATGGATGAATTTGTGTTACTTTTTGCATTCGGTGTTAGGCAAGGACCCAACTCATTCTTTTGCATGTGGATATCCAATATTCTCCACACTATTTGTTGAAGAGACTATCTTTTTCCCCATTGAATGGTCCTGGTATCCATGTCAAAAATCATTCGACCATACTCATATATGCAAAAGTTTATTTCTAAACTCTGTTCGATTCCATTAGTCTGTATGTCAGTCATTATCCCAGTACCACACTATTTTTATTAGTGTGGCGTTGTAGTAAGTTTCGAAATCAGGTTTAGTTGACACAATTCTGACTGAAAAATTATAGTTGAGCAAACTTTCCACTTGATGGACACCAAAACTGTTGCCCCCAGATCAGCTGCAGACAAGAACAGAGGTTTCAATGGGAATTTTAAACAAGTGAGATCAAGATCCTAAGCATTTCTTTGAAGAACTGTAACAGGAGAACACATGGCTTTACCAGTATGATCCTGAAGATAAAGCACAATCAAAGCCAAGTCTACCAAGAGGTGGACATGTTCCAGTTAAAGCAAAAGCAGACTTGTTAAGAGCAAAGGTCATGGCAACAATTTTGGGGGATGCTCAAGGCATTTTGCTTGTTGACTTTCTGGAAGGCCAAAGAACAATAAAATCTGCCCATAATGAGAGTGTTTGGAGAAAGTTAGCCAAAGCTTTAGCAGAAAAACGCCCAGGAAATCTTGACCAGAGAATTCTTCATATATTTTGATGATCTGTTATTAGGTGCATATCTGTTTATAACTGCTATGTCTTCCTGCTGTATTAAGCCTTTTATTATTACATAATATCTCTTTGTCTCTTATAACCTCTTTTGATTTAAAATATGTTTTGCCTGATATTAGCATAGCCACCCCTGCTCTCTTTCAATTACTATTTGCATGGAATATCCTTTTCCATCCTTTTACTTTCAACTTATTTGTCTTTGAGTCTAAAGTGAGTCTCTTGTAGACAGCATATAGTTGGATCATTCTGCTAATCTCTGTCTTTTGATTTGAAAGGTTAATTCATTTAAATTGAAAGTAATTACTGATAAGAAGGGATTTACTTCTGCCATTTTGCTATTTTTTATATGCCTTATAGCTTTTTTGTCCACCATTTCCTGCATTACTGTTTTTTGTGCTTTTGTTGAAAACTGGACATTTGCCTCTGATAATGCGGTAACTATGGATATCAGATTCCCTCTCCAGGGTTTGATATTTTGTTTCTGTTTTTTTTAATTGTTATAGGCTGTCTCTGTGCTGAGGATCAGCCTGAGATGTGAACTTAAGATCTTAGGTGTTTCCTGAGCCTGCACCTTCTGGGCTTGCATGGTGACTTTCTAATCCCCCACCCCCACACACACACACGTGGTTGCTTTCAATGTAGGAGGGTACTTTAAAAAGTTCGTGGAAAAATAGAATTAAAATATGAATCTTTCAGTGAACTTCTTGAAGTATCCTCATACTAGTCTTCAATGTCTGGCTCCCAAAAGAAGAAAAGAAATGATGGGATAGAATAAAAGGTGGTTTGGAAGTCACTTCAGCCTTAGGGGAGGGGTTGGCAACAATGTAAGGAGGTACGACTACAACAACCACTGTCTTTTTGTCTGCACCTCTGTTATCAGAGCTCAGATCCCCAATATTTAGGGGACAGCATCCTTTTTTGCCCATCCCCACTCCTACAAATTGTGTACATGCTGCTGCAGAAACAAATGTATGGCTGGGAGTAGGGGATAAGAAGCTGTTACTGTGCTCAGAGCTAAATTTTGATTACTAATTTTAGTTACTGACCAAAATTAACTGCAATTTACCATCTAAGCCTTCAATAGATTCTAGACTTCCAAAAGAGTTAGATCAAATGGATTCTGCCAGTGCAATTGTTATCTATGTGGGGAGACAGACTTCTGGTGCCTCCTACTCTGCCATCTTCCCAGANAGTAGGGGATAAGAAGCTGTTACTGTGCTCAGAGCTAAATTTTGATTACTAATTTTAGTTATTGACCAAAATTAACTGCAATTTACCATCTAAGCCTTCAATAGATTCTAGACTTCCAAAAGAGTTAGATCAAATGGATTCTGCCAGTGCAATTGTTATCTATGTGGGGAGACAGACTTCTGGTGCCTCCTACTCTGCCATCTTCCCAGATCCCCTTCTAAGATTTATATTTTAACTTTATTCCATATGATTGATAAAGTTGAAGAGATGCTGAGAAATTTTAGTAGAGGCATAGAAGGTATTAAAAAAATAAGGGCCGACCCCGTGGCTCACTCGGGAGAGTGCGGCGCTGGCAGCGCAGTGGTGCTGGGAGTGCCAAGGCCATGGGTTCGGATCCTATATAGGGATGGGGTTGCGATCCCCTTACCA
>NW_007730124.1:170389-189904 GCF_000696425.1 Galeopterus variegatus | reverse complement strand
GCTGGCAGCGCAGTGGTGCTGGGAGTGCCAAGGCCATGGGTTCGGATCCTATATAGGGATGGCCGGTGCGATCACTGGCTGAGCGCGGTGCGGATGACACCACACTAAAGGTTGCGATCCCCTTACCGGTCACAAAAAAAATTAAAAAATAAATAAAATACCCAAATCAAACTTTGAGGGATAAAAACTATAACATCTGAGATGAAAAATTACAATGAAGTCATAAAAGCAAATTAGAAATTGCAGACGGTTAGTGAACTTGAAAACAACAACATAAACTATTCAAAATAAAACATACAGAAAAAAACTGGATAAAAATTAACAAAGCATCAGTGGGCTTGGGAAAAGTTCAAATGTCTAATGCACATAAAATTGGAACCTTCTGAGGAAAGAAGGCAAGAGGGATAGAAAAAAAAAAGTAAAACAGTAATGGCTGAAATTTTTCCAAATGTAATAAAAACTATAATTCCACAGTTCCAAGAAGCTTAAAGAATATCAAGAACAAGAAACAAGAAGAAAACTACACAAAGGCACACCACAATCAAATAGCTGAAAACCGGTGAAGAGAACAGATCTTCACTCGGGCACCAATAGTTGGTTCCAGCATCAGTAGGTGATTCCAGGTTACAGTTTCTACCCCTGCTTTGCAGAACCAACATCATCATACGCCCTCAGAGATGCCAGCATCAACTGGCCAGAATCTCCCATCAAGAGTTTCTGTCTCAGCCCCATTATTGTTATTGTATAAAATTTCAAATAGTTATAGAAGAGTTAGTATACAGGCTAAGTATCAAGAAGTTGGAATGGGTTGGTTATTAAGTTATTCTCTCAGTTTCAAATCCACTCCTTTATTCTCATCTTTGTGATTTGGGGCTTTGCCTTATAGATTCTTCCCAAGGCATATTCTTTAGAGACATAGAAGGTTAAAGGGGAAACAAGAGACTTCTCCTTCCTGTTTTATTTTCTGTTTCTATCAATATCATCCTAACAATTGTTCTTCACTGTATAAGTAGCAAATGATTCCCAGTAGGAGCAGCTGGTTCAAGTCACAAGCTTGTTTTCCCCACACTCCCAGTAGCAGCCTCATCGTGCCCTCTTAGAGATTCAAGAACCAGACGCCTGGCATGCTCTCCTCAGAGGCCCAAGTCCCAGCTCCATGGATTTTCTGTAGTATTTTTCTCAATTACTGAACTCTTTTCTGAATTCCTGCAGCAACAGCACCAGTTAGGCTGTGCTCCCTTTTCAGGTCAGAGTTTGTTTGCCAGCTTTGTGGGGTCTTTTCTCCAAACTTCTCAGATACCAGTGACCAAACTCCTTAGATGTCTGGATCCAATCCCTGTAGTGCCTCTCCCTCAAGCTTCTAAATTCTATTAATCTCTTCTCTTTGTCCCCACGGCCCTAAGTGAGATAACTGCTTCCTGTAATTATTACCTCTGTGGTACTTTCCTTTGGCAAGTATCCTTTTCCTTTGGCATAAAGACATAAATTACACCCATTCTTTAAATACCAAATATGCTACTTTACACACAGGTTTCTTGACATTATTTTTATCTGATTTTCTTTTTTCTTATCCGTTTACTTTCAGAGATTTTCAATAAGGGCTCAGTTATAAATACATGTGATTGCTTATGAAATGTAAAAGACCTAAACGAATTCTCCTTTATCATTCTCACATTTGCTGTACTTTACCCAAGGGGCAGTGTTATGAAGAGGCTGAGAGGTGGAAGATGAGAGGCTCCCACATCCTTCACAATCTGCAGAAAATCAGACCCTAGGAAGCTAAATCTCCTCATCCATAAAAATGTAACTCACAGAGTTTTTGTAGATATCTAGTAAAGTATTTATGTGGAAGCATTCAGCAATTGTAAGTGCGTGTAAATACATTTTCACTACTGTTACAACTGGGACTAGATGGTAGAAGGAAAAGATAGTGAAATCGGAGAAGTGGAAAGAAAAGAAGCAACTGAAGGAAGCACTCTAGAGCTGTTCTACCTGTAACTCACAGAGTTTTTGTAGATATCTAGTAAAGTATTTATGTGGAAGCATTCAGCAATTTGTAAGTGCGTGTAAATACATTTTCACTACTGTTACAACTGGGACTAGATGGTAGAAGGAAAAGATGGTGAAATCGGAGAAGTGGAAAGAAAAGAAGCAACTGAAGGAAGCACTCTAGAGCTGTTCTACACACTCAGAAACAGGCCAGAACCTAGCTTTTAAAAAAAAGGGTGGAGCTCTACTTGTTCCCATTCCACTCAACCCTAATCCCCAGTCTATGTAGTGAAGACCCCTTTTCCCAATGAGACAGAAGCCATTTATTAACATCCAGCAAATACTGTTTATTGCAGACTTCCTAGCTGACTCATGTGAAAAAGGCACTATGAAAATTAATGACTCTAGATAATCTCTCTAAATGGATTTATGTTAAAATATACAACATTCTTACATAACATCTGTTTTATATATGTGAAATAATATTACATTTAATGACAAAAATCATGTTTCCAAAAATAACATTTGTTGAAGGTTAGGTATCTTTTTCTCAACCTAGAATCTTTCACAGGATTAAAATATTTGTAAATTGTTTCTTATTACCAGAAAGACTTGACACAGATAAACACATAAAATGGCCCTAATTTCCTTTTAACTACTTATAGCAATGTTCAGAACTGAGGCTTTCCTTAAGCAAAATACTGTAATGCACACCAATGCAGCCTACTTCCTTTGATTTTGAATGTATATGACCTCTTTCCCACTTGTGCTTTCTCACACATAAGAACACAGTATACATAATAATCAATCAGAATATAAACTAAATCAAAATACAAGCTATACAAGGAATTATGATCAACAGAGCCAGGACAAACAAAATATCTTGAGAATGCTCCATAGGTTTATATTTGCGTGTTCAAGGCCTGGCTGTACTTTACAGTTCATTCAAATGTTTTAATTTTTTTTAAACTGTTGGCATTGAGAACTTTAAATAAATGTAAATATTCTATCATTGAGTATGTCAGAGAAGAGACCTAAGTAAGCAGGGGCTAGCCTAAAGTGAGCTATACCCTGAATAACAGACACCATACTAACAGGCAAAGTTGAAATTGTTTAGATTTTGAATCATGGACAATAAGTTTGCTTTGTTGCAGTGAATAAATTCACCACTGTCAAAAAATTCCTGCTTATATATTGAGATGGGGATGAAATAATCAATCTAATAAAGGAAATCTCACCTTGGTAAAGTAGGAAAAACATTTCTCAAGATCAAAAAATTCAGTTTAAGATTTTTCAGTTTTAATAAAAATAATGGGCCCAGAAGCAAGTTCTCTGTTTACTCAGGTTTGTAGACCAAGAAAAATGAATCTGACATTCCCTTCAAGGCTTCTTAAAACAAAACATGGTGGAATAATTCCAAGAACAATGGAGTTTTAAAAACAAACGACAAACTAATTAGTGACTGCTTCCCTCATCAAAAGATTCCACTCCTGAATCACTAGCAGCAGCACTGATTTTTTCTTGTCGTCTTCGCATGATTTCTTGCAATTCAGAGCTGCCACTGCTATCCTGTAAAATAAACATGGTTCAGACAAGATGGTTACTGGTTTGCGCAGGCTGCAGGTCATGGAATGAAATGGCTCAGGGCAAAAGTCCACTGTGATTTTCTTCTAGTATCTCTTTTGGAACACTAAAGGCTGCCCCATCCATATAAGTGAAGTTTCTGGACTTCACTTACATATCATATTAATAATTATTCGTTTTACAAAGTGTCTGGAGGCAATTCATTCACCATGCCTTTCATATGAAAATTATAATGATACATCAGTAATGCACACGGAATGCTCCAGATTCCCTGAGAGAAAAAAGATATGTGTACAACGAACACAGTAATATGGTAAATTATCAAAGATTCCTTTTTGGGTTAAGCAAGATACTCCTCTGCCTTTTGGAGATTTTTAAATCAGGCCACAGAGTGGGCTCAGAATACAGTAAGTTTCCCTCCAAGCAGTTCTGACCTGTGGTCATGCCGGCCTTTCCCCTTTCCCCACCCTACCTACGATCCTTGTGTACCCTCTGCTTACTCCATCTCATCAACAGAAGTCTGGCAATACAGGTGAGTGATCTAAAAGATGAACTACATCCCTGAGAAGGGTGGGGTGAGCTGGGGGTGGGAGGGAGAACATGAAGAACCTCAGGTATTCAGCCTCTGCCTCGACTCACATCCAGAGGAACAGGCAGCAAGAGACATGAGGAAGCATCAGTGCAGGCAAATATCACTAATAGGCAGTTCTGGAATGAAGGAATTCAGAAATTCTAGGAATATGAAATTTTCTAACATATCCTTAGGAAGTAGTTTATTATCATAAAGAATTAGTATGTATAATGGTAACAACACTGTTGAGAAAAGATATAATCCTTATTCATAGTGGAGCTAGAAAGCAATTATGTCAAACCCTAACACAGAAACCCCAAGAACAATGTTGTGGGAAAAATTGCTAAGGAAAATATGATTTGTCTTGATTGAGACTAGTTACAGGTTTGTGTGCATGAAAATATTTTACCCAGAGTTATTTAACTGTTGAATTTATATAAAATACCTGCTAGAGATAATTATGCATCAATTTCCTGCCAAAGCCTATATCCTTTCATTTGAATACAAGTATAATTTTCGTGAAACTATTTAAGAGCTGTGAGATGTAACAATTGGAAACTACTACCCTTACATAACTTATTTTAAGTAAAGTAGAATACTGAAAGCTTAAGTATAACCAGTAATAGTAAACATTTACTTTCCCGCTTTCATACAGACAGCTATGACTCTCTCTTCCGAGCTCTCCATTTTCAATGATCCCTACACTATTTCCCCCCGCTGTTTATTTAGATGTATAACTAGGCCTAACGCACCAGAGTTTTAAGATCTTATAACTATAACCTACTAGAATCTCCAAACTAAACATTAAGAACAAGCAAAAGAGTTCTGACTTCTTCAGGCGTTTACTCATTTAGACATGAGTTTTCATTATTGTGCCAAAATTAAAACTCCTATAGAAGTAATTAGTACATATAAAATGAGAACATTATGCTTTTTGTTAAATGTCCAAAAGCATATGCTCAAGCTTCATGTTATATGAGCATATATACCAAATTAATTTCCCTGCAAATGGTCATTGATGGTGTCCAGTGACAAATTTGTAAAAACTGAGTCAAATTTAATTCAATTCAGCTCTGTAAAAAAAGAAAATTGGCCCATATGGACATAAACAGTTGTTTCCAGAGCTTTCAATCTGCAGTCCACAGTCTTGACTAACACAGAAAAATATCACCTTAGGTTGACAAGACATACCTCTAATGCAGCTTTCTGTACAGTGACTTGGCTAAACACTCTCGCCCCTTCAGGGCAGACTGTCCTCAGTTCGTCTTTATTGAGAGAGAAAAGCTGTGCACCATTTAATACTCCAAGACTATTGACAGTCCTGAAAACAACAACAAGGAACACAACATTAAAAATACTGCTTAGAAAAAAACGAAAGAGAAAATTTACTGTTTCTCCTAGCAACTGGAATTCTAACTGAATGGCACTACAGTGCTTAGTGAGGACAATGACAAGGGACTGGGAACTTTCATGATGATGACCCTGAGGCTGTACAAGATGATTAATTATGAAGCATCAAAAAGGAGCCAACTGGGTTTGGTGCCATTATTGTTTAATATCAATTCCTTGAAATTTGGTGTTTCGTAGAAGGAATAGATAACTTTCTAGTAACCTAACAATTGACTAACCATAGTACCTCATTTTTTAATTATGCTGGGTAAATGAGTTTATAATATGTCAAGATTCCTTGAATATGTGTTATTTAAGTAGTTCATTGTACCGAATACACATAAAGTGTTTATAGACTTTTAGATTACAGATAAAGAGTTAGAACTTTTACCATACGTTTATAAAAGAAAAGCTCTTTTAAGGTTATAATCTATGATAGGTAAAGTTATCTATTTTTTACTGTCTAAACCACTATATATCCTGAAGCAGGAGAAAAGCTTATGCTCTATGTCCTACATGGTCTGGGAAGTACAGCTAAGCTCATGGTCATACCCTGTGTAAGTTGGTGAGGTCATACCCTATGTAAGCTTTGAGGCCCTGTGTCAGGCCTCAAAGTTGCTGACAGTTTAGCTTAAGGGACCAATGATGCACAGATATTACCAACTAGAAAATGGGGTTGCAATAAATGACAGTTATTTCTGCTTCCTCCAATTCTTTTTTAGAAATGAATGGCTATAGTCATATCCTGAGTATGAAACAAAGTATGCAGTCTGGGCTCATATATTTTTAAAGAGTCATTTGTGACATCTAAGTAATCAAATTCAAAGCATTGCATGTTTGACACAAAATTGTGAAGCATTCACAGAGAGGCTTACACAGGGTTGAAGCCCTTCGACTGCAACCATGCCTTCACATCCTCTGGTGTGGAGTCATACGTGATATTGACAACTGGCACATTCTGCCGTGGCACATGGAACTTCTTCTGAGCGGCACTCCGACCAATGGTCAGCCTGTGGATGAGCTCATCCTGCACTTCCTCCATCTGAGATTTCCTTCCTAGACACCAGCAGAAGGTAGGTCAGTTTTGAAAATCCCTAACATGATGTCACTCTCTCTAGAATCCCAAGCCCAAGAATCCTTTGACCCCAACAGAACTTACAATCTAGTGTTCCTACCATCTGTCTTCACTTTTCTCCTCACCCAGTATGAATTCTAAGATCAATTATTAAAAGAACTCCCATGACTCTTCTCTTCTCTCTTCATTGTACTCTTTGGGCAAAATCTCAACCCTGGTTAAATCTAACTTTCTGCTTATTCTGTGCCTGTACCTGCACAGCTGAATATAACACAATGATGCTGAATGATCTCATATTAAATTTATGATTGTGAACCTCAACTGGGCTGTTAATGCTCCCGGACAATCATACTACATTTCCTTAGACCAGTGGCTCTTAACTGGGGATAATTTGAACTCCAGGGTACATTTGACAATGTCTGTTGACACTTTTGATTGTCACAACTGACAGAGGTAATGGGGAAAGGCTGTTGCTGTCATGCAGTGGGTAGAGGCCTGGGGTGCACAAAACATTCTAAAATGCGTAGGTCAGCCTCCTATAGCAGAGAATCCAGTCTTGAATGTCAAGAGGGCCCAGGTTAAGAAACCCTTCCCTAGACCATATAATTGCCCACTGTCTTAAACAAGTATTGACACTCTTCTACCTTCTCTGCAGAGCTCCAACCCTATTCCTCAGTCCTTACCCTGAACTGATAATCTTGCTTTCTAATTTCCTTCCTTCCAGCACCTTCCCCACACACTCTGCCATCTTTCCTGTTACATTATAGATAGACTGCTTCCATGCTCCTAAGGCCAACTCCTCGGTGTGTGCACTAGACCCCAAGTTCTCTGACTATTTAAATATTTTGACAGTGATTTCTCTCCTACTTATCCTATGTTACCAATTTTCTTCCTTTACCAAATCATTTCATCAGCATACAAACACGCCATTGCTGATTATTATTTCTCTCACCTTTAAATAAGCCCTTTTTACCATGTCCCCTCCCAGCTACTGCCCATTTCTCTGCTCCCTTTTAGCAAAACTCCATGAAAAGTCGTCTATATTAGTCATCTATACTATTCCCATTCTCCTATCTTCTCTTAAATTCATCACAATGCACGTCATTGTTTTTGCCCCCATCTCTCCACTACACTTTTCTAAACTCCAGTGGCCAATTCTTTAGATTTCTCCTGACCTGTTTAAAACTGCAACCCTCTCCTCAACAGCACTCTCTATCTACAGAGCTTTACTATTTTCAAACCACTTAACTTTCTAATGTTCTCCATCGCTTGATTATTTATCTATCTCCTTTCATTAAAATATAAGCCTGAGGAGAAAACAAGATTTTTCCGTTTTGTTTACTTCAATATCCCAGCACCTGAAATGGTATTGATTCAATAAATACTTGTTGAATAAATGAATGAATGAGGCATTCTGATGACTTCTTCACTGAGAGAGACCTTGAAAATCATCATGTACACCCCCCTTAAATAACCAGATAAGAAAATGGAGGCCAAAAGTAGATAAATGACCTGTCAAACTCACACTGTTAATCAGTAGTAGAATTTAGCTAGAATTGGATCTTCTGACATTCATCTCAGGGCTGTTTTATAGCTAAAGTCACTGAAACTACCTTTAATTAACTCATCTACTTTCCTTCTCCCATAACCATTTTATGTTTATGGTAAAGATGTGTACATGAACATACTGGTATGAAAAAAAATGGGAAAGAAATGAAAGTATGGGAAGGGGAATAATCTGTTTGTGTGCGTATTTTTAAAATGTGTGTGTGTATATTTACATAGGTACATTAAGTTGTTTGTATATCCCTTTCAAGAATTAAGAATAAAGAACTGATATAGTAATCAAATTAACTAATTAACTTGGCAAATGGCAATGACCTGCTCACTAAGAGAGCTTTTGTGATCATTGTTCTATGATCTTTGTTATTTTTTTTGGAGAAAGTGTTTTAGAAAGTGATGCCCTTGGGAAACAAGTGAAAGTGTGAAATAACCAGTGTTATTTCAATCTATTTTTTTAATGCCTCAAGTATTTAGGAAACCTTTTTAAAGAAGTCAAAGTAAAGGGGAAAAGGGAAGAAGAGAGGGAGGGAGAGAGGAAGGGAACAAAGAGGGCTAGAGAGAGTGAGAGAGCATACAACTGACTGTTACATTTAAGTAATACATTACAAGCATTTATTTCATTAGTTAACTATTTTAAATCATTACATTATATTGCCATACAGCATGAGTACATCTCAAAGGAAAAGAAAAGTATCACCACATTAAAAAGCTTAATTCTTTAATCCACTGACTTAGCCACTACATCAGTTGTTGCCACCAGTCCACAGCATAGTCCTCTTCCAGGGAGTACAAAAAACTCTTTCTAATGTGCTCCTGGGTTTTGGTTTCCATTTTCAGTGTTCTAGCACACAACAAACCGGACTAACTTTACACCTCTTTCTAAAATAACACTCCTGATTACAAAAGAATAAACTCAAATAAAAGGGCTAGCATTTCAAAGGAAATGAAAGAAATACAAAGCAACTAAAGTGTTAGTATCTTCGAAAAGTGGTAAGAGGAGAATGTTTTTGGATCCTACGATAAACCAATTTGAATAGCTTTATGACACACAGCTCTGAGAAGCTATTTTGAACAGGTAACGCATAAAGCAACTAAAGTGTTAGTATCTTCGAAAAGTGGTAAGAGGAGAATGTTTTTGGATCCTACAATAAACCAATTTGAATAGCTTTATGACACACAGCTCTGAGAAGCTATTTTGAACAGGTAACGCATAGTCACATTTCAGCAAAAGGGGTTCACTCTTGCCATTGCTACATTTTAAAAACAGGCATGTAGGCTTTTTTCCCTTGTTCATAGCTATTTGATAACATTGTTATGAGTCTTTGCTTTCTTGTTCCATTTTGTTTTTATGAGAAGCCTAGGCAGTAAGCAGATTATGTAGGTAGCATGAATATTTTGAGAGAAATCTGGCTATCTATCAATAAGTACACACTTAAACATGTCTATCTGGTCCTAAAAGACTGCTGAGAAGCCCCAACATTCATTCAGAAAAAACAAACAAACAAAAAGTATTCTCCAAAAAACATGCTATAAAGAAATATTTGTTTAATAAAAAGAAATATATTTATTTAATGTCAAACTATACTTTTGAGGTATCTTTAAAAAGGACTTTACATAAGTAATTGCAAGATTTAATTATTTTAAGGAAACAAGTACATGTGTTAATTTGGGGAGAGATGTTTATAGTTTATACACCAATGACATTCTTGTATTAACAAAAAACAGACTTGAAATGATGAGTCACAATTATCAGGAGAGTTCTCTGTCTTTAAAAGTATTCAGACTATGCCTCTTTCCCATTAGGTTATTCTTAGTTTTTTAGAGTGAGACAAAGAACAAACTGTCCCAACCCACATGCTGTTCCAAATGGGGACGGGATGCCTGTGAACTCTGATCCTAGGCCTGGAAAAAGAATGCCACAGTGTCAAAGATTACTGTGCTGAAGTATCAAAGAAGGGAAATGTTATGAACTTGTGGTGAGAATGAAGAAAGGAGCAGTTATTTCTAACAGAAAAATTTTCCCTAGGGAAATCAATAAAAATATTCATAGAAATTTCTCATCTTAAAACTATGTTGTTAGTGTCTTTGGGGGTGGAAAAAAAAGCATCTCTTAAAAAAATCCACATATATTTTAAAAGTTTAAAAAGTTTGTAGCATATATTTTACCATAATTATACACACGCACATGCACACACCCATAAACAGTCAGTTTTGCTGCAGAGAGAGAGAATTCCTTTTCCAAAACTTCATTTTTCCTTTAGTTTTCTGGTTAGGTCAAGATATGGATAAGAAGGTTATTTAAATACACTATACTTTGGGAGAGAAAGTAATGTGTGAACACACGCATGTGCTTAGTATATTTAATCAGAACTTCTAGAACAGTTAAATAGTAATCGTTTTAGTGTCTTTTTTATTATTATTTTTTAACTTATCGAGAATGACCAAACTGAATAGATGTGGCTGTGACTCACCGAGATGAGAAAAACAGCAGGGTGAAAATGGGAGTGAAAGATTCAATAACTTAGTTTTGAACATGAATCTCAAGCATCCAATCTCAGCTATAAAGGTAATAGTTCAATACATGCATCTGGATGTCAGAGGTGTGATATAGTATGAAGATGAATTTGGGAATCATTCATTTTCCAACTATATATAGTACTGAAGGAAAGAGAAATAGATTGATCATCTGGAGAAAAGAATGCAGAAACTTAGGAGTAGCCCATACTGAAAAAATGACAGATATCCTTTACGCACACACACATACCCTTTTTTATATAAACTTTTATCATATTAAGAAAATACAAAATACCTTCCTGGCTCTAGTTTTCCAAGAGTTTTTATATATCAAGCATGGTAAAACAAAGTAAGTTTAGAATACTTTTAAGAAACACAATTTAGAGATTAAACAGACATGCTATATATATTACAAGGTAAAGCAAAATAAAACTCATCTTAGAAGTATCTTCAGTTTTCTAAGTATCTGCACTTCTATTCCCTAGTACTAAGAAGGCTAATCCAAAGTTGACCACGGTGTCTTTTTTTTTTTTTAGTTTATTCAAGTATGGTTTTCATAGAAACTCTTCATATGAAAAAAATCACATTTAAATTGATGTAAGTATGAAGTTGAAGTTTAAATCACATGAAATCTGAATTTGGAGGGTAAATCTGAGACTGCTATTGGCAGGTGATTATATTAAACTAGTATAATTGTGCATATATTTGAGCACAGCAAATAAGAGAAAGAGAAGCAGGAAGATTATGATGACAATCTGATGAAGATGATGTTGACATGACAGCAGCAAATATTTACTGACTGCTTATAATGTGCCATACACTGGCCAAAATCAACCAGGGTTTTTCAACCTCAGCACTGCTGATGTTTTGGGCCAGATAAGTCTGTTGTGCGCCACTGTCCTATGCATTGTAGAATGTTGCTAAACATTCTTGGCCTCTACCCATTAAATGCCAATAGCATCCTCTGAGCTGTGACAACCAAAAAATGTCTCCAGAAAATACCAAATGTCCCCAGAGGGAGGAGGGGAGCAAAATCAACCCTGGCTGAGAACCACTGGACTAAATGCTTTACATACATTATCTCTTTAAATACTCACACTTCTCCTGTGAAGCAGATACCATTATTTTTCCCCCACTTTTCAGATAGTGAAGTATAGAAAGGATTATTAAACTGTTGAAGGTCACATTCTGGTAGGTGATCTTTCACTGTACAAACTCCAGTATGTCTGGTTCCAGTATGCATGCAAGCATCACAATATATTGGAATATGAGCATGGAACTTTAGCATAATTTAATACATACATTAGAGAGTGGAGAGAATTTCTTGTTTCTCAGAATTACTTAGAAGATGAGAAACTAGGTGAAAGTCTTTGCAACCAATGAAGTACCATGCATGTATAAAAGACCATTATTTATATTTAATAATATTTAATACCAGGAGAACTAATACTAAGCAATATTTTACTTAATAGTGCTTTTAATTCCCAGGAGAAACTTTTTTGCTTCTTGGGGAAACTTACTGTCCACTGGAAGCTGTTTGTGTCTCTGGTTATCTCGCACAAAACTGCCTCCACTGTCACTGGAGCTGCTGTTCTGACGGGTAACATTTGCTGGGCCCTTTGACACAGGAGCAGGTGCTGGAGCAGAAGGTGGAAGGGGGATGGGAACAGGAGCTGGTGCTGGAGGAGGTGATGGAGCAGAGGGAGTATCAGCTGGTCTTGGACCACACTCCATCCTTTGTTTCTATAAAAAGACAAATAACTAACTTGAAATTGTGAAAATATATACCTAGGCTGGGAAAACAAATTATACTTTGATAGGACAGTGTTGGCTATTTATTTGTAAATTTACTTGCAAACCCATAACAAATTTATGTCAGTGTGAGTGTGTGTACACACACACATCTGTAATCCTATGTGGTTATGATAATCACTAAAAATAATCTCTTAAACATTCTACATATTTGTTCAAAGGCAAAATGGCATTTAAGGATACACCAATAGCAAATAGTAGTATTCTAGTAATAAATGTTCAAAAAAACCAAATTTGGACTTGGAAGGCCAGGGAAGGTAAAAAGATTTCTGATTATTTATAATTTACACCAATAATAACTTCTAATTGCACTGGAAGTCTAAATGTCAATAGCATAAAGCATCACTTATTCCTTATTTTAAATGTATGCTATATTCAAAGATTTTTAATTATGCTATTCCTAAGAAATAATTCTTAACTGTTGATATTAAATTTTTTCCAAGGTATACCCCTTTCTGCATCATCTTAGTGCTAATTTATTAAAATCAGAACTTGTTTAAACGGAAACATTGTGGGGTGAATCATTTTAAGGGTAATGGTATGGCCTTAATTAAATGTTTATGACTGTAACTCAAAAATATGCTAGAAAAATGCATGTGGAGATTTGTACTTAAAAAGGTAGATGCTGATAAAAAGCTTTTCAATAATTTTTCATTTATGATCATTAGGCTAAAAAAGTATTTGTGTATATCCGTTTATCAAAACACACACCATAGTCAAAACTTTACATCTAACAAAATGATCTGAAGAGGTAACTACATTGTAAGAGGCTCCAAATTCTCAAAAGGCACATTTTCTTGTAGAATCAAAGATACAGAGCAATGACTTGTAATAGAGGTAAAGTTCAGATACTGCACTGGCACAATTATAGTTTTCCTAAAATGTAGTATTAGCATGTAAAATGCAAAAAGACCTTTTGGTAATCTGGTCCTTTGATTAGAACAGGATTTACTTTTAAGTTCTAAATTGGCCCAAATATAAGGTAACATTGATTTGAAGAGAGTCCTCCCCAGTTTCCACAGAGATCAGAAATATAAAAACACACAGCACGCACACACACATCATTTCTTAATCAAATCATTCCCCAAAAAACAACACACCGAGCTTTATCACAGTCGCCTTCACAGCAAATGCGTGACACCTGTGGAAACCGGAGGCGCGCGAGCCCTCATTCCTTTCCGCTGTCTTCTTAGAAGCTACTCACCACCCAGTGGGGGGAGAAGGTGGGAAGGATATTAGGCAAGGACAGAAGTAGATCTGAAAGAGGTGCTGATCATGCTGCTAGATACTGGGGGGACAAGGGGGGCAAAGAGGACAGAGACATGGGGAGGAAGGGAAGGAGTAGAGGGGAGAGATTTTCAGATTAGGCCACGGAGATAAATAGGTCAGAAACAGATTGTGAATCCCCTCAACATTCAAAGCCTAGAAACATTTTTAATATATTCAATAATGTATTAGGATATTTTAGTAGTAGTATTATTATACCCCACAAAGCAATCTTCCTATATTTGGGCCAATAACATTTAAAGCAATCAAAATACAGCAAACGTCACAAAATGTAATACTTAGCACACACCAAAGTCATCTGGTTAATGTACATGCAATATTCCCTTGACAAGAATGTCCTCCGCACGTAATTTCATGAAGGGTTAGTGAATTACTGTTTCAAAAATGTCAGTTTAAATTATTGTTTTTAAAGTATAAACAAAAATGCCATGACTCTGCATTCCATGATATGATTCATATTTTCTGCCTTCATAAAAACGAGAACAGCTAGTGCTTTGCTATCCATCAAATAATAGTGTGAAAAACTGAATACACTCTGTGTTACTGTCACAGTCAAGCTTGCAGACAGGCTCACCAAATGTTCTGTGCCTCATTTCATTCATCTGTCATTGCTACATAATGCAATTTCACCGGTATGACCTAACCAAATAAGTTATATATATATACACACACACACGTACTTGATTAAAGTAAAGAAAACCCTTATGAAATGTCATTGCTACATAATGCAATTTCACCGGTATGACCTAACCAAATAAGTTATATATATATATATACACACACACACGTACTTGATTAAAGTAAAGAAAACCCTTATGAAATTTTTTTTTTGTTTTATGCCATAAATTATATTTACTTGCATATTCTCCTCTTTTCTTGGTCCTCTCCTGCCTTATGCTTCCAACCTCTGACATGGAAAGGGGGAAAAATACCTTTCTTGAGTCATTACCACCTATTCTGAAATGGCAAGGAGGACACCTTTGCTGTGGAAACTGGTTTGTAATTCTCGGTGCAGAAGAAAGAGAATCAGTACTGACTCCTGAGAGCACCGTGCCATGTCCCTATCTATCTTGTCCATGCCTCTTTACCTGCTGCCCAACTCCTGCTCCTCTCTTCCTTGCTGCTCTCTCTTGGCTGTTTGAGTTGAAGGTACAGAACTGATGGTGCCCATGTGCCCTCAACTTAGGGGAAATCTCATAGAACACAACTGTGCTCTGAACTTCTTTCTGCTGAACCAAAGGTGCTGAAGCTCCAAATACAGAAAAGAAATCTTCACCAACTTTTCTCGGTTTGCCTGGGATTTCCCCAATACTGAGCACTGAAAGTCCCATGTCCCCACAGACCCCTCAGTTGGGGGCAAACAGAGATGGTGGGTGAACCTGGTATAGACCCACTTCTGCACCATAACTGTCACTTCCTAACTCTTGCCCAGTATCTCCCACAAATACAAAGTTCTGTTTAAAACAAAATCTTTTTGTCTCTCTTTCTCTGAAAGAAGTCAGAATTACTACACCTCACAGGAAATGTACTTTCTCATTGAGAGTTAAGTTGGAATGATTGAGATAGAAGCTCCTGATCCATGCAAGGTACTGCTGCAGAGGGAAATTATGCAAGTAAATCCAGCCATTAAAATTGAACCGTTCTTAAAAGAATAACCTACTCTAAATTACACATTTTTCCTCTAAATTTGGTCTTTTGGAACTCTGCAGTAAAAACTAAGCACAGCTGGAACATTTGGAGGGTGTTAAGTCCAGAGACTGAATCCAAAAAATTATATGAAAAAAAGTGCCATGAGGGAACGATGTGGGTATTACCTCTGACAGCTCGCCAAGTAACTGCTACTAGGAAAATGGAGCAAATCACATCAAATGACAAATTAACACAGGGGATGGAGCTCAAATAATATCAATTATAATTTACATCAAATATTAGAAAATGTGACCAAATTAGTGTTGGACAGTAAAATTACCCACAAATCAAGCAGTGAAGGAGCTTGTAAATATATAATTAATTTCCATCACTCTTATTTAGCCATGTAAAAACTAATCATTAGATTACACTATAGTATAAACATTATACAGTATATCAGTAGTAACTACTTGTGTATTAAAGTATTATGTTAAAATATTAAGATATAGCATTTTATTTTTATAGCCTATAAAGAATACCATTAGAATGCATTAAATATATAACTAATTCTTGTTTAACAGCTAATTTTACAAAAATATATATATATACATCATGGTGTGATTTTAGTGGACTTTAGTTTTGAACTTGTAAGCAATCTAAAGAAACAGAACATTTTATAATTATGTACACGTGCACATTGGGCAGTAATCATATATATATAAATATACAAATATATATATTTTAGCATGGGTATTATCCAAATTACCACAAGAAATATCTGGGAAAATGTCAATACTTATGGCAGAACAAAAAGTAACCATCCTTGTCTAAATACCATTCCTCTCATTAATGAGCAAAGTCTTCTGAGGTTAACTTAAAATAACAATATGCAGGGGGAGGTGTGCGGCTGGCCAGTACAGGGATCTGAATCTCTTGACCTTGTTGTTAGGGACACCCTGCTCTAACCAACTGAGCTAACCGGCCATCCAAAAAAAAAAAAAAGATTTTAAAGAACTAAATATGATTGGGACGTTGGCCTGGCTGGCAGAATATGAAGCCATCTTTAGTAAAATTGTCACCCTCTGTCCACCAATATCTGAATGTATGATTTGAGCTTAAAAAACAAGAGCATTCATAACATGGGCTGAAATTCGTAGAGTCAGTGGTTTAGTAGTCACCTGTAGAAAATACCTCCACTTTTAACTTAGGGCTATTTAAACATGTATATGGAGAGTAACAGAATTTTATATCTTCACTGGGTTGTGAAGATCATGCAACCTGACCCTTTCTATTTCACAGCTGAGCAAACTTGAGCACAGGAAAATAAAAAGATCTCTTTAAGGTTGCACAGCTGGTTAGTGGCAGAACAAGGGCTAGAATCCTCATGTACCAAAACCAGATTGGGGCTTTTCCCACAGCATCATAATATCTTTGGTTAGGAAGTAGAGAAGATGGGAAACTTTGCTGAATTCACAAGACCATAATGACTGGACCCTCATAATTATTTGCTCTTGGTGGAGTCTGAATATCTGTAATAATAATAATAAACACATAAACTTAATAATTAATAATAAATAAAAGGGGTCTTTAGTCAGGCCATTGGGTATATCAGAAATAATAGTAGGGGAGAGGGTGATTTCTGCTCCCGGCACATAGCATGAGAATTTATCTGGGCAAAAGGGTAATTCTAGTTGATGAACAGTCACAGTGCTAGAGGTCTGGCAATCAAATCGAAAGAAATATCAGGAAACTACATAGCAAGCAGATACCAGGCAGAGAGAAAGCACTCTGGATGTCTGTCTGTTGCCCAGCTGAAATACTACAAGGCTCTGGAATGCTCGACAACAAAATTTTTATCAAAAGACATGTCAGTTCTCCATAATCTCTCATAAGCACAAACTGCCTTTTTTCTTTGGTCCTATTCAATCTTCTATGTTCCAAATCTTTTGTAAATTCTTCAGTATTTTTAAAACTTTGCTGAAGCCATGAGGGAAACACATTAGGTGGGAATGGCTGTCTTTAGGAAGCTGTTAAAAATCACTACAATAGTGAGGATATTAAATAGCCTGGATTCCCAGGGACATCATGAAGCAATTCAACACCTTTTCACTTTGGGTGCCAGGTACAAGCATCCCTGCCATCAGAAAGGAACCTCTGACAGTGTGTGAACAAGGGGCAAGGCTGCACTTGTGCCTATCCACCGGGAACTGCAGGTATCTATATGCGCTTCTTCACAGGACACGTCAGGGGGTAAAAATAAGAGTCACAGCTGTGTCCATTTTTAAAATATTTGGTAACGTATAGATGTTGCATGGAAGTAATTTATATCTAATTCCCTTATTTCCACCATTCACAAAATGTCCACTTGCTAAGTGAATCTCCTAAACTATAAAAACAAAGAAAGAATTGATGAAATCCAAAGAATGTATACATAAGGCAAAAATCTAATTCCAAGGACTGGGACTGATAAGATCAAATTTTATCACAGTATAAAGTGTGTATAAGGTGGATCAGCACGCCCTAATCCAGATTCTGGAGGTCTCACAATATCCAAAATGTTATTTGGCACAAATCCACAGTCTCCACTTGCATTTCGAACTTTCCACCATTGCTTCCTATCATCAAGTATCTGTCATCATGCAAGAAAATAAAGGCATAATTTTCATATGAAAATTAATCTATGAAGGAAGTTCAATTTTTACTCCTAGGCTTCAACCAAGAAATAAGGCTAAAATCTCTATAGAAAAGAAAATGAAGAACTGGAACTCATAAACCAGACGGAAGCCTGTATTATGTTAGGTAAGCACATCTCAAACTCAGAAAAGTAAGAACTTAGGAAAGAAAAAGATATAAAAATTAAGTTAGAAAATTCACTTCATGTGTGATTGTGGGCAAGTTATTCCTCCTGTCCCTTAGTTCCCTATATAGAATGTGCCTCCTTCATGAGGTTCCTGTGGGAATGAAATGAATTGGTATTTGTGAAGTACTTAAACAATGCCCGGCACAGCATGAGCACAGACCACTGGCATTATCTACTTCAGAGTATAACATCACTGCCCTCCATGAATGTGAAGCAGGCTTAAGTACTGAATCACTAGGGGCTTTTCTGCAGTACCAAACAGAGATCTAAACGTTTTCATGAGAAGAAGCTTCTTTACATTTCTTCAAAGTTTTTATATCATTAGATGGAAGAGACAAATGGAACGGAAAAAAGTATGCAGGCTCTGTCTGAGGAGGAGCGAGACAGTCACTACTCTTAATACAGGAAGCGCAAAGGAAACAGCAAAGCCACGGCAGGTGACTCGGAGACTTGATGCTGTCCAGCAGGCTTTTATGAAGGATCTGCTCTATCATTCTTTTTATCAAGTGCAAGATGCTGGCACTCAATAAACATTTGTGGAATGAATGAATGAAAAGATGAGGAAGACACAGAATTGTAATCCAGCAGAGTTTTATAAAGCTAGGGTATTAGATCATTGGAATCTACATAAATATGGTGGTATCTGTATTGTCATTCTGAAATAAACTGTAGGATTTTTTTTAGATATTTTAGATAAAGGTATCTTTAAGGTAATAGTGGTGACACTTTTGTAGAGATATAAAAATGACTGGCATAAATTTCCAAGTAAGTATTATTTTCCGTCTTACTCTATTTTTTTAAACTGTTATAAACGTTTTGAGAAAAGGAATCCTTTTACAATAGGATTTATGCCAGATATCAGACAGTAGACCGTCATGCTTGCGTTTTATAAAGCTAGGGTATTAGATCATTGGAATCTACATAAATATGGTGGTATCTGTATTGCCATTCTGAAATAAACTGTAGGATTTTTTTTAGATATTTTAGATAAAGGTATCTTTAAGGTAATAGTGGTGATACTGTTGTAGAGATATAAAAATGACTGGCATAAATTTCCAAGTAAGTATTATTTTCCGTCTTACTCTCTCTATTTTTTTAAACTGTTATAAACGTTTTGAGAAAAGGAATCCTTTTACAATAGGATTTATGCCAGATATCAGAGAGTAGACCGTCATGCTTGTTTATTAAAATTTTACAAGATCTTGGTGGTTTTGTTGGGCTCCAACCAAAACTTTCAGGAGG
>NW_007730124.1:167099-169294 GCF_000696425.1 Galeopterus variegatus | reverse complement strand
CAAGTTTCTATGTATATAAAGTAGTCGAACAAACTCTGAAACTTGTGAGTACTTAAAAAAATTTCTTGCTTGTGCCAAAGTTGACAAAAATATAAGATGAGGTGCTGTTCAAGAAAGGAGAAACAGATTCTATGTTCTCTGAAAGTTCTCTATGATATGTATTAATAGTTTTGGTTCAATTTTAGACAGAATTACCTTTAAACAGAAAAGTCAACTTATGGCTCAAGCCAGGAATCAGAAATAAAGAAAAAGACAAGACTGAAATGTAAACAGGAAAAGGTAAAAGACATTAAGCTCCTCAGGAAATCTCAGGTGTGGTAAAATACTTAAAATTTACATTATTTGCAAGTTTAAGTATCTTATTTTATTGACATCTGCTTATTCCTAGCAGTCATGCACAGAAATGAAAACGAACTTGGATAATTATTTTTAACACCTAAAATATAAACTCTCGGCTTCTGCTCACATATGGGAATTAGAAATATCCTTTGCAAACAGTGCTTCTTATAGCATATCATGAGTTAAATACTAAAAACAGTCCACACAGCTGAAAGGGTACATACTCTATTGGTGTTTTAGGCATATGTTTCAAGCATACATTCTATCACTGTTTAAGGATAAGGCTAAAATCTCTATAGAAAAGAAAATGAAGAACTGGAACTCATAAACCAGACGGAAGCCTGTATTATGTTAGGTAAGCACATCTCAAACTCAGAAAAGTAAGAACTTAGGAAAGAAAAAGATATAAAAATTAAGTTAGAAAATTCACTTCACAAGTCCATAAGAAATGGAGCAGACCATACCTTGAATAATTCAAACTCCTTCTTTGGCATCAACAGCTAATGACAAATGATGAACATAAAATAAGTATATAATATACATGCATATCAGGCCAGCCCAAACATAAATACGGCAAACAATTTCCATTGCCATCACTTTAAGTTATCATGACGCAGAAACTATACACTCACTCCTTATTTTAAATGTTTACTTGATTCATGGATTCTAATAAGGCCAAGTCCCTCTGGACAAGTGTGGGAGTCTTAAACGTCACAAAGAACCATGGCCATAACAGCAGTAGCATGAGCACAATTCTAGGTCTTGACAATTTGTATTTTATTAAGACTAGAACTGGCATAAAAATTAACTATTTCACTGTATATTATATGTAGCTTCTACTCAAGTTCCTGACATTATTATCAGGTCACCTGTGATTTTTCTCAAGACTCTGAAAATTAAAAGACTTCTTCCTGGAGTAACAGGGAAGAAGCCATCCCAGGTTGAGAGGCTGTACATGGGAGAGCCCACTCATTCTATCTCTATTGGCAGATCTGATTCTGGAGAGCATGCCACAGGTCTAAAATCCCAAGAGTTTAACAGCATGTGAATTCAGAGGTCAGGGTAAATGAGATGACCAGAGTCACTGAAATCCTAAAAATGTGACACAGGCCTCAAGAATTATACAATGATCAAGAAGACAAAGCCTGACCTATCAAGTCTATATCCTAAGTACATTTTAACTTTAAAATAGAGAGGTGGAAAAAAATTACAATCCAACTAAACAAATGCTCGTGTATCAGTGTAAGGTGAGGACATAGGCAAGTTCAAGGCTGGTCAGGGAAGACCATTTAAGAGATTCTGAAGGCAAAGGCTGGTGAAGGTGAACGAACTGCTGGACACTTCAGTCACTGTCTCAGTGCCACCTCTGTCAAGAGGAACCCACTGGTGGATAGGAGTGCTATGGGTAAAAAGACAGAAATACTACTTCTCCAAATGTCACAAATAGTATAGACTGGGCAAAAAAGCATTCAGAGAAACAGTCATTTTACTGCTAAACTTTTGAATAATTTCATGAAGAAGTAAATCAGAAAATACGTGTAATTCTTCCCTATGTCTCTCACCATTGTCCCCCAATTATTCTAGAAAAAAATGTACAATTAAATCTCACAATGATTAATACACAAAAGGTATTTAAACTCCTGTTTAAGAGTGATGAATTTGAAAATTTATAAATGCGAAGTTTTGCTAAGAAATCACAATTACCTGTATGGTATGTGTATAAGGTGGATCAGCACGCCCTAATCCAGATTCTGGAGGTCTCACAATATCCAAAATGTTATTTGGCACAAATCCACAGTCTCCACTTGCATTTCGAACTTTCCACCATTGCTTCCTATCATCAAGTATCTGTCATC
>NW_007730124.1:165053-166499 GCF_000696425.1 Galeopterus variegatus | reverse complement strand
CAGTCTCCACTTGCATTTCGAACTTTCCACCATTGCTTCCTATCATCAAGTATCTGTCATCGTGCAAGAAAATAAAGGCATAATTTTCATATGAAAATTAATCTATGAAGGAAGTTCAATTTTTACTCCTAGGCTTCAGCCAAGAAAAACGTTTTCACCTCTGGTAAATTGACTCAGCATCAACATATTGTTGATAGAACAATTCTCAGGAATTACACTAAGAATGACATGTACTAGCATAGAGTAGGTACAGCATCACTACGGTCAATCTACTCAAGGTCCATATTATCTCTCAAGAATATATCTGCATTATTTGAAGTACTTACAGAGCACTAAGATGACTCTCTTGTAAAGTCCTATTGTCTCCACTTTGGGGATAGAAAGGAAACATATAAAAACCATATTTTTTTTTCTTACAAAATATATTGTGATCATTCACCTTATATATTCAAGATGAACTCTCAGTTATAACCTCAGAAAGAGATTTGGGTATCACGGTAGACTAACCCCAACGCCATTGGCTCACTCATCATTTATGCAAAGACACAAGGATAAAAAGAAGGAAATCTCTTCTCTTACTAAAATATTATGGTGCATCTACATCTGAATTGACAATTAGTCTTGATTTCAAAATGAATAAAGCCCAGAAGAAGGAAGAGGGCAAAGTAAGCCAACAAATCCGTCTTCCCTTCTCCCCCACAAAACACAGATAAAGCAGCTACCCCTTCTAAATAGATATAGACATCTCTAACATATTGAATCTTTAGTAATGTAATACTAAAGAATAATTTTATGACTTCTGCATTTCTTTGAGGAAGGATTAGATATATACCAAAAGAGAAATACGATAAATCCACTTTATTAAGAGTAAGGCAAAAAGGCAAAATTCTATTACCTCTAAAATATCATCCTTTAGAACTGAGAGCTCACTGCTGTTCCTTGCCACAAAGTCATATTTAGATTTGGCATATTTCTTGGGTTGCGTCTTGAGTGGGTCATAATTTCTATAAAAAGGAAGAAAAAAAGATGATCATTTTGCTAACTCTTCCTAAAGGCTGAAAACAGAAGTAAAACATTAAAGCATTAGAGAGTAGTTTAGTTTTATTATATTTTACAGAATACAAGAAATAAAAGAAATGTTGGAGTTCTTACTGTTAAAATGAACAAATTATGGTTAGGGCAAGAATAAACAATGCAAAATCATATGGCCAGTTGGTACTGACCCAAATCTAGAATCCACATCTATGAATTCTTTGCCTATTAAATACACATACTAAATATTTATTTGTTAATTAGTGTCTCTAGCATGAAAAAATGAGGATAAAGATAAAGGTATTTTTCATAAAATTAAAAGAGGCTGAAGATAATTTCCACAATGTTAATTTAAGTCATATTGATTTCATTAATTCAAGCAATGTCTTGAATTCTTTTACCAAATATATATAT
>NW_007730124.1:129589-164829 GCF_000696425.1 Galeopterus variegatus | reverse complement strand
ATATATATATTTAAAAATGATGATTAGGTATCAATTTTGGGGAAAGCTTTGCTCAGTTATATAAATTGCAAGGGAAGGTATGCATTAAGCATAAGACCAATAATACTTCCAAAAAATAAGCAAACAAATAATTCACTATAAACTTTTTTAATATTAACAGATGTACAGACCCTATATTTTTTTAAAAAACAAAACTTTCTTTAAAAGCCAAATACTTCCTCTAATCATTAAGTGAGCATTAATAGACTTAACAACATAATTAAAAATTATTTGTATATATAACACAAGACCTGTCGCATTAAAAATGTACTAATAGGGCCGGCCCAGTGGCGCACTGGAGAGTGCGCCGCTTGGGAGTGCGGTGGCGCTCCCGCCGAGGGTTCGGATCCCATGTGGAGACCGGTTCCCGCTCACTGGTTGAGTGCGGTGCGGGCGCAACACCAAGGGTCGCGACCCTGTTACCGGTCAGTAAAAAAAGACAAAAAGGAAAAAAAAAATGTTCTAATAGTATTTTCTCCATACATTTCAATAATAACTGTAACTCTTTATTAATTTTACTCCCTAATCTTCTCTTCTATTTCTGTTTCCACATTTCCTCACTCATCTCTACAAAAGAAAAAGCAGAAAGGGATTAAAGATGTTAGTCATCCTTCCCCTGTCAAGTGGCCATTTTTTTGCTGCCTACCAAGTTCTTTTGGAATGTTGAGTTATATACCAGGGCATGCAGGACAGTTGCAGACTAACATATCCTGTCATCATAGGTATTTGCTACCTCCTAGATAGCGACTCCTTTGGAGAAGTGGGACAGGACAAAGAAAAAAGATGACCTGTAAGCTGTGGTACCTACTGGCTATTTTTGGTATATTTGCGGTGGGGCGGGGAGAACTGGTGAGAAAAGTGAAATTGTAGCCAACTATTGGGCTTCCCACCCCAATGACTACTGGAATAGCTCTACTTTGATCTACTTTATATATTCACATTCGATTAAGAGTTAATTTGGGGGATAAGAAATTCAACCTCCCCAAAAGTCAGACAAACAGTATTTCAATTTTCTATCTTTCTCTCTTCCCCCATGTTCCTCTCTCCTATGATCTGGAAAATAATTATTACTAATAATGGAGACTTGAGTATACCATAACAAAGAGTAGAATAACTCTCGGCCACTGGGACATTAGCATGGAGTAACAAAATCAATGAGTTAAAAGAAAAATTTGCTGCAGTTGTCTTTGAAGTCTTTGTTATCCTGCATGCCTTAGAAGTGTTTGCCCAGTATGCACTTATAAAATGCTCTCAAATTTACAAATCTTCATGGTTTATGGTTTCTTGCTCTCTATAGATTAAAACTGGATATGACACTGATCATAATTCTCAATCAGAAAATCACAATTGGCAATTATTCAGAAGTACCAAAGTTTCTTAAGAGAAATGCATGGTCTCAGTTTCTGACTTGGAATAATACATATGCCACTTGACAGACAGCAGATGTGGAGACAGCAATAATCTGAGAACTTCTCTAAAACACGAACTACATCTGAATAGCAGTAAACCATAATCTCTCAAAGGTGAGGACTTTAACTTCAACAGATGGCCTACTTGGGCTGGCCCGGTGGCGCACTGGAGAGTGCGCCACTTGGGAGCGCGGTGGCGCTCCCGTCGAGGGTTTGGATCCCATGTGGAGACCGGTTCCCGCTCACTGGCTAAGCGCGGTGCGGGTGCAACACCGAGGGTTGCGATCCCTTTGCCGGTCAGTAAAAAAGACAAAAAGGAAAAAAAAAAACAAAAAAAAAACAGATGGCCTACTTAATGACATGGCAATTTTACTGAACAGTGAATATACTTCATACGATACTTACTGCATTCTTGGCATGAAATAGAGTGTAAGGTTAATAATAATAATTATAAAAACAAATTCTAAATCTTTGTGTATTTCTTATCAGACCAGAACATTCAGATAGTTTTTGCAATAATGATGACAAATTATCCTAGCAAAATAGAATATCAATGATCCAAGTATCTGTCAACAACTGTCCCAGCTCCTATTAAACCGAGCTGAGAGATGGGTTCCATAAGGACAACTGAGATACACAATCTACCCACCACTCAATGTATTTCTTAACAGTTCTTTCTCTAGCTAAATTTTGACCACTCTAAGACCTATCCCTTCATGGAATTTCCTTCTCTATATTCCATTTAAGTTTCCTATTTATCAAATGTTACTAACATTTATGAAGCCTTATGAAATTCACCACAGCCTTCTCTGAATGAGGAAAAAAATATTGTTAAAAATAGCATCCCTAACATCACCTATCCCATCTGTGAGTTCCAGTAGACAAATAATTGTGAGAATTTAATAGTAGGAAAAGCACTGTTAATCCTAATGAACTGATATATACTTCTTCATTTTCCTAATAATAGCAAAGGTTTGGTTTTTTTTTTGCTCTGACATCCAGAAATTTCAAAGACAAATCTGAAATTCAGTCACAGTGTCAACCAACACATGTACTTCATAAACTTTAATTCACATCTTCATTCTTGATTTCTTAACTTTGTATTTTATTTCATTATTTATTTTTTAATAATAACATTATTTTTACTGCATACAATTTAAGTGAGCAGCCTGAAACCATTTGGGAAATAGGTAGGATACAAAGACATAACTAAATCAATAAATCAAAGGTACACTTCCTTGATATTCTATAAAGATCATAAAGATCAAGGTAAATGTTTAAGAAACTTTGCGGTNATATATATATTTAAAAATGATGATTAGGTATCAATTTTGGGGAAAGCTTTGCTCAGTTATATAAATTGCAAGGGAAGGTATGCATTAAGCATAAGACCAATAATACTTCCAAAAAATAAGCAAACAAATAATTCACTATAAACTTTTTTAATATTAACAGATGTACAGACCCTATATTTTTTTAAAAAACAAAACTTTCTTTAAAAGCCAAATACTTCCTCTAATCATTAAGTGAGCATTAATAGACTTAACAACATAATTAAAAATTATTTGTATATATAACACAAGACCTGTCGCATTAAAAATGTACTAATAGGGCCGGCCCAGTGGCGCACTGGAGAGTGCGCCGCTTGGGAGTGCGGTGGCGCTCCCGCCGAGGGTTCGGATCCCATGTGGAGACCGGTTCCCGCTCACTGGTTGAGTGCGGTGCGGGCGCAACACCAAGGGTCGCGACCCTGTTACCGGTCAGTAAAAAAAGACAAAAAGGAAAAAAAAAATGTACTAATAGTATTTTCTCCATACATTTCAATAATAACTGTAACTCTTTATTAATTTTACTCCCTAATCTTCTCTTCTATTTCTGTTTCCACATTTCCTCACTCATCTCTACAAAAGAAAAAGCAGAAAGGGATTAAAGATGTTAGTCATCCTTCCCCTGTCAAGTGGCCATTTTTTTGCTGCCTACCAAGTTCTTTTGGAATGTTGAGTTATATACCAGGGCATGCAGGACAGTTGCAGACTAACATATCCTGTCATCATAGGTATTTGCTACCTCCTAGATAGCGACTCCTTTGGAGAAGTGGGACAGGACAAAGAAAAAAGATGACCTGTAAGCTGTGGTACCTACTGGCTATTTTTGGTATATTTGCGGTGGGGCGGGGAGAACTGGTGAGAAAAGTGAAATTGTAGCCAACTATTGGGCTTCCCACCCCAATGACTACTGGAATAGCTCTACTTTGATCTACTTTATATATTCACATTCGATTAAGAGTTAATTTGGGGGATAAGAAATTCAACCTCCCCAAAAGTCAGACAAACAGTATTTCAATTTTCTATCTTTCTCTCTTCCCCCATGTTCCTCTCTCCTATGATCTGGAAAATAATTATTACTAATAATGGAGACTTGAGTATACCATAACAAAGAGTAGAATAACTCTCGGCCACTGGGACATTAGCATGGAGTAACAAAATCAATGAGTTAAAAGAAAAATTTGCTGCAGTTGTCTTTGAAGTCTTTGTTATCCTGCATGCCTTAGAAGTGTTTGCCCAGTATGCACTTATAAAATGCTCTCAAATTTACAAATCTTCATGGTTTATGGTTTCTTGCTCTCTATAGATTAAAACTGGATATGACACTGATCATAATTCTCAATCAGAAAATCACAATTGGCAATTATTCAGAAGTACCAAAGTTTCTTAAGAGAAATGCATGGTCTCAGTTTCTGACTTGGAATAATACATATGCCACTTGACAGACAGCAGATGTGGAGACAGCAATAATCTGAGAACTTCTCTAAAACACGAACTACATCTGAATAGCAGTAAACCATAATCTCTCAAAGGTGAGGACTTTAACTTCAACAGATGGCCTACTTGGGCTGGCCCGGTGGCGCACTGGAGAGTGCGCCACTTGGGAGCGCGGTGGCGCTCCCGTCGAGGGTTTACAGGCTATAGGAGAATGATATGGGCTGGGGGTGGGTTTTATAGGGGAACAGAACAACTGTCACAAAAATGACGAAGTAAGAGACAGAGGCAACTCAGGGCAGCAATAGAGGGTAACATTCAGTCACTGATTCTAGAACAACCTTCAGATCAATAAATGAGAACTAACCATCAGAATTACAAGAGAATGCACAGATTACTGCACTATCTGCAAAAGGTGATGATAAAACTTTACCTCATTGGATAATCTTTTTATTTCTTGTTTGCGCTGATGTTGTGCTACATTTGCCACAGACTCAGCCAGGTGATAAAGATCTTGTTCCAATGGAGCTCCTGTGAAGTTCAGCATTGGGGGCTCCCAGCCACTGCGGAACCGTGGAACATATGGTGGAATAAATTGTTCTTTTGGCCACTCTGCTCTGTAGGAGGACATCAAGGCATATATAAACAACAAAATTAAGAAATGTATCCAGGCTAACAATTATCTTCAGTAAGGCCAGCCATAAATAAATAAATAACAAACAAAAGCAAAATATACTTAATCTGCCTTCCATCTACCCAAAAAAGAAAAGCAAAAATGTTTATACTCATATTCAACACCAGTAAGATGAAAGGAAGATTGAATTCTGCTGCATATTATGTTTTCAGTGCATTGCCCGTAATAACTTCGTATAGCATACATTATACGAAGTTATACGATACTTCTTCATTTTCCTAATAATAGCAAAGGTTTGGTTTTTTTTTTGCTCTGACATCCAGAAATTTCAAAGACAAATCTGAAATTCAGTCACAGTGTCAACCAACACATGTACTTCATAAACTTTAATTCACATCTTCATTCTTGATTTCTTAACTTTGTATTTTATTTCATTATTTATTTTTTAATAATAACATTATTTTTACTGCATACAATTTAAGTGAGCAGCCTGAAACCATTTGGGAAATAGGTAGGATACAAAGACATAACTAAATCAATAAATCAAAGGAAATTCTTTGATATTCTATAAAGATCATAAAGATCTTTATGTACTTCCTTCTATAAAGATCATAAAGATCTTTATGTACTTCCTTGATATTCTATAAAGATCATAAAGATCTTTATGTACTTCCTTCTATAAAGATCATAAAGATCTTTATGTACTTCCTTGATATTCTATAAAGATCATAAAGATCTTTATGTACTTCCTTCTATAAAGATCATAAAGATCTTTATGTACTTCCTTGATATTCTATAAAGATCATAAAGATCTTTATGTACTTCCTTCTATAAAGATCATAAAGATCTTTATGTACTTCCTTGATATTCTATAAAGATCATAAAGATCAAGGTAAATGTTTAAGAAACTTTGCGGTAAGCTGTTCAAAATAAATGGCAGAGGTTATTTCATCAGTAATGCTATACCTTATAGATTTTCAGGTGAAGTACAGGAAGGTGATGACAATGAAATGTTGGATACACTATCATGCACTTATTTAGTCATCAAATCAGTCAAATAAATCTACGCTGAGTGACCACAATGTGCTAGATGTGGTCTTAAAATAGAACATGATATGAAATGTTGGATACACTATCATGCACTTATTTAGTCATCAAATCAGTCAAATAAATCTACTCTGAGTGACCACAATGTGCTAGATGTGGTCTTAAAATAGAACATGATAAAAAAAATTTTCTAGCAACAATATGTACTATAACTCCGAACACACCTGAGAAATGTACTCAAACTCAAGTGGTTTTACAAAGCTAAGTATCTAGACTTACTGAAGTAATAAAACAAAAAGAAGAGGTAAGAATTACTAATCTGAAATGAGTTCTAGAACACTGACATCTAAGGTAGAAGGAAATGAAAAAGAAAATTTTAGGATGAGTAGTAAGTTAGTCAAGAAGAATCTTGATGAAATGTTTAAGCTTCAAAATTGACTTTCACCTATATCCACTAAAAAATAATTCTATAATTGAAACTAATTTTCATATGTTGGCATTTTCAAAATGTTATTCATTGCTGACTTTTCCTTAGACTCAATTTAATTTGTTACTGGTTCCCTTACAGTAAAATCTGTGTAATTTCTACACCATTACTTAAGCATTACTTCTGTCATCATCCATGACAAAAAACAAGAATTTTAAATTCCACTATCCTCAGATTTTATTAAGAAAAGAGTATATTGACAAGAAATAAAGGGCATGAAGCACTTGTGGTAATAGAGACTTGAAGGCAGGGAAGTATTAGGACAAGTTCTCTACCCACTGCATCTGAATCCTCCTCCTCTTGTATCCTCGTTACCAATATTTCATCTCCTTTTCTTTCTCTTGTCTATATTGGTTGTTCTCTTTGTAAACCTCACTTGCTGGAAAACAAGACTGAAACAAAAAGTTAACCTGTTCTGGTTCCTTTATTTGTTCTCAATCTCAATTCTCCACCTCTGCCTATATTAAATTTTTAAGAGTGAAAATATAGGAAAATCAATGAAATGTAAAATTGAAAACTAAAAAAATATATAATAATATGAAAAAGCAAGAATGACAAATAAGGCATTGACTCTATTTAAATATTTAGTTTAAATATTTCTATCTAAAGGAAGACTTATTTGTTTTTGTTGGGTGAAGAGAAAGATGGAAATTGTTTCCTTTAAAAGTTACAGAGCCGGAAAGATCCTTAGAGACCATCTGGTACAAACTGATGGAGAATTTCAAAACAATTCTTCCTTCTTAATGCACACATTTTGTCAGAAGTATCTTTTAATAAGAGCAAGTCATCCAAATGCATTTGCACTATGTGGGAATCACAGACTGGAGGTCCAGACATCTTTTGCTCATTAAAGCTAGGAACAACTGAAACTTTATCAAATAATTAACAGATGGAAAGTTTAAAGTAGTAGTAGACAATACAGAGACTGTTAACTCTACTAGAATTAAATCGGAGACAGTTATCCATAGCTCTCCAAATGGCACCCATTAAATGTTACCTATCTACATAGCGACTGGGAGTTGGCTTAAAAGCAACAGCGGCTTCCCCTTGGTCCCGATGGGTCCCTCTTGCATAAATGTTGTTATTGAATGCATAATCATCAGCTGGAGAATATTCTGATGCACTGGAATGCTGAAAGACAGAGCAGGACAGATTAAAGAATCACCAAATACTATTTGAATGAGTGAATACTCAGGTCAGTGAACAAGACCCCTCTATTGTACTGTGATCAGTTTTCATTTTCAAGTGACTGGCCATTATGTTAATAAATTATGAAATGGGAGTGATAAATTTTTGTCAAAGATCTGTTTATAATAAGAAAGTCATTAGTGCAAAGGCTAAAGTATAAAAGCATTAAATTCCTTTATTAGGAATTTTAGTAACAGGTGATTTTGTTATTAGACTTTAACAGCTTGTATAAAATAAAATTGGTGGGGGGAAACCCCTTTAACCTTTGCTCTCTGTGTTTAGGAAATAGACCTTCACCACCCTAGCAAAGTAAATAATGTCACATGAAACTCATCTGAACTCTATGCATTAAAATCATATCACTTTTGCATTTTTCTCATTTTAAAATTGTATAAGAACACTATTTTTAATTTTTAGAAAATGGCAGCATTATTATCAGATTTACTGTTAAGGGAAACACAGAAAGGCACAAATATATTGATATTGATAGTCAAGAGTCCAGGATAAGACAACTCTGGAGTTGTTTCTTTCTTGCAGTTAACACAATTCAGACATGAATCTACTTGGTGCTACCAAGGGGGAAAATTGAGGCCTCTGGGTCCCACGGAGCAGCACAGTTTTAGGCTACATGCTCAGTTGGGAGAAAAGCAAACAAACAAAAAACATTACCTAAAGATTTTATATTATTTTCTTACGTAAAATGAAGTATGGCAGAAGCATGGTAAACACTGAAGTATTAGAATTCCTTGGGTATTTCTACTGTTTATGAATTCGGTGTGGCAAAATATTTGAAATTGGGGATGTTTCATAACAGTCTTGCACACATGGTTACTACAATTAATTCTAATTACAAAGTTGGCAGGAGTAGGGCTGGTTTAGAGTAGGTGGTGTGTCTCCAGTTGTCGGGGTGCTCTTTTGGTCAGCCAGGCCCGGGCTCCGGATTTCCCTGGCAGTGGCCACCGAGTGATCCCCAGCAGACTCCCTATCCCCCCCAGGCAGGACCAGGTAAGTTGCCCTCTGCCGAGTAAGCCAAAGAAGGATCCCCGATGGTGGGTGAGTGCACCGCCCACCTATTCATTGTCTTTTAAGCACTTGTATTTATATCTAAGCAAGCAGGGATTTCCACACTGAGAGCCAATCACTGGAAAGGTCACATGTGCATGCGCCTTACTTTCCTATGCTTAGCCTACTGATCATGCACTGATCACGAGTGGAAAAGCGCAACTACCAATAAAAATTTTTGCCGAACTAAAAGTGACACTCCCCCTTTGCTTCCTCTAGGCGCCATCTTGTGTGGACCATGTGGGTGGGGAACTTAAACAGCCGCCATTTGGTGTGGCCTCCTTTCACCCTAGCAATTGCTATAGCAAGTAGAGCGGTTGCAGCCCAACACCCAGTGGGCCAGTGTTGATGTCAAAATGCCCACATTTTATTATTCCTCTGGAATGTACATTGGGGATACTGCACTTAACACACACAAATACAAATAAGAAATTCTCAGCCATTTAAATAACTGAGCTCAACTAATTCAGTGTATCATTTCCCTAGAAGAGAGTAAGGCACTAAATTTGGTTGGGTGATTTTTTATTAAAGGCCTTTACTAAAGGGTGGAGTGCAAGAAACTGTTAGAATCACCCACACCTTTCACTTAGCTCCAAACATAATAGAGTGAGGTCAGCCAGTATGAAGTCATTGGGTCTTGAGAGTTATTGTGCATTCTGGAAGGGAGGAGAAAGATGATGACAAATGACTGACTGTGACGACTACACAACCTTGGTTAGGGCTGCTGCTGATTCAAGGAAGTACAGAAGCTGAGTACTGCCACCCACCCCACCTACACCTTTTAATTCCAAACAAAATCACCACATCCTGAATTACCCAAGTCTTGTTGTAAATGTATTTATTATAGTAACAATAAACTACAATAAAATCTCTCTTCTAGGAATGATAACATTTTTATGCATTTTAAATCACCATTACTTGGCTCTTTTCCAACAAAATCTCAAGGCATAAAATCCCCTAAAACTGTTAACATTTGTTTTTCATTTCATTTTTTTTAAAAAACCTCTGAATAACTACTTAAGCCATAAAATGGGAAATAGTTTACAACAGGAAAATAATAACTCATTACAAGGAAGGATTCTCAATAATTCCTCTTTTAAAATTACTTATTTGGTGAGAATAGACAAACATATACTAGAAGCACAGAACACATTACTCTCTTCTTAAATACACAAATTGAAAACGAACTCACAGAAGTGAATTTCTGTGGCATACATGATAAAATGGGTATATTTTCTTATTTAAGATGTAAAAACTATAATCTAAAAATTTTTACGATTTGAAAATAGCTGTAACTATAGGAACAGCAAGTGTATCATAATTTATGTTTGATTACATTTTTTTCTTCCTCTAGAAAAGTTGCCCTCTACATGGGAAGAAAATTCATAGTGATAAAGCTTGAACTATAGAATACGGGTAGGGACATGTGTTTGCCAACCAAGTCTCAGAGCAGTGAGGACATCTTCATTATTACTCATTTAGAGGGAAGAGCAGGTATGGAATCCACCTCTTCCTTTATATGCAGCCAGAGGAGAAAACAAGTACATTAGAAAATGTCTAATTTTGGGCCGGCCCGGTGGCGCACTGCTACAGTGCGCCGCTTGGGAGCGCAGCGGCGCTCCTGCCGAGGGTTCGGATCCCACATACAGACCGGCCCCTCACTAGCTGAGAGAGTTGCGGGCGCAACACCGAGGGTTGCGATTCCGTTGCCGGTCCCGGTCCGGTACGGGCGCGACACTGAGGGTTGCGATCCGTTGCTGGTCACGAAAAAAGACAAAAAGGAAAAAAAAAAAAGAAAGAAAGAAAATGTCTAATTTCAAAGCAGTACATTTGCCTTATTTTGAAAGTTTCAGGAATTTAACCAATCTTCTGTAATAATATTGTTGTTGTCCAAAGAATAGTCCCCCAAGGGAACAATTTAAAGAAATTTAATTTAGATAAATATTTCTCCTTAAAAATGGTCGCAGGATGTAATTTTCTGTGGTTTGCTAGTTCATTCCTTCATATCATGCATCATGTTTGCCACTTTATAAATACCTATGGTAGTCTGAGAAAATTAATCAAGGAATTAAATAAAGGAAATGAATAGAACTTCAGGAGGATCTAGTCATCATTTACTGTTTCTTCTTCAAACCAGACCTCATTCATCTAATTCCTCAGGTTCTAGTCATCCTATTTGTATTTGGTTCAGCTTTAATCAATCTTCAATTTTCTTTTCCAATTGAACAAGAAGAGTCATGTAAATTCCTTTTTAAGGAATGTGACAAGATATGCCCAATTTCAGTCCCTCAATTTGCTCCCCAAATAGGTTATACTCTAAAGCTTACTAAATACTTTAAAGATAAAATAAATTTTATGATCTGCTCAGGATGTAACAGAGTTACAAATAATCACTTGAGCCTGAGCACTGAAGCCTAGAAAAAGCTTTGGTCCTCTAGACAGGCTGATAGGACTCCAGAGATTTAGAAGTAGGCAAAAAAGAAAGAAGGAATGAATTTGGGATGCTCAGAGAAGAGCTGCTTGGGACAAACTCAGAGGATGTAGGTTCAGGGAATGGTCACTCATGGGTCTGACAGTAGGAGAGGAAAATGGAAAGAAATAAGCCAAGTGGCAGTAGGGCAATTTCCTGACAAGGAGAGAAAGCACACATTCAAAGATACTTAGGATCACCAGGATCACCAGGGTTAGGGGGCAGTGGCAGCAGAGGTAGAAGTGAGGACTGACAGGCTATAGGAGAATGATATGGGCTGGGGGTGGGTTTTATAGGGGAACAGAACAACTGTCACAAAAATGACGAAGTAAGAGACAGAGGCAACTCAGGGCAGCAATAGAGGGTAACATTCAGTCACTGATTCTAGAACAACCTTCAGATCAATAAATGAGAACTAACCATCAGAATTACAAGAGAATGCACAGATTACTGCACTATCTGCAAAAGGTGATGATAAAACTTTACCTCATTGGATAATCTTTTTATTTCTTGTTTGCGCTGATGTTGTGCTACATTTGCCACAGACTCAGCCAGGTGATAAAGATCTTGTTCCAATGGAGCTCCTGTGAAGTTCAGCATTGGGGGCTCCCAGCCACTGCGGAACCGTGGAACATATGGTGGAATAAATTGTTCTTTTGGCCACTCTGCTCTGTAGGAGGACATCAAGGCATATATAAACAACAAAATTAAGAAATGTATCCAGGCTAACAATTATCTTCAGTAAGGCCAGCCATAAATAAATAAATAACAAACAAAAGCAAAATATACTTAATCTGCCTTCCATCTACCCAAAAAAGAAAAGCAAAAATGTTTATACTCATATTCAACACCAGTAAGATGAAAGGAAGATTGAATTCTGCTGCATATTATGTTTTCAGTGCATTGCCTCAATTCTCCATTGAACTCAACTTTTTACATGTATGTAGGTTTTTAAATAGGATCCGAACCCGGGGCCTCGGCACTCCCAGCGCGGCACTCTCCTGAGTCAGCCACAGGGCCGGCCCAAAATTTCTCTAACATCTAAAGTAGTTTCAGACTCTCATCCTTCCCTTCACTCCCCTCTCATCACTGTGAAATCTCCTGATATTAGATATATCTTTCAAAAGAGAAACCATCTAGCATGTCCTTAAAGTTTATGATTTTTTAAATTATGAATTCCCCTAAAATGAAATAGATAACCAATTTTATAAATTCAATGTAACAGCTCCATTTTAATCGGTAAAGTCGACTAATCTATAATCATAATTCATTCATCATTTAATAACTCTGAGTGAGACTTATTTTTACAAGCTCCGAATGACTCATGAACTACAAAAATAACTAGGATAAAAATTATGGCTTAATTTTTGCTATACTATGTTGCTTTATCTTTCATATGTGATTTAATTCTTCATGTTATATTTCTACTATGATGAAATGAGACATTTTATTCAGATTATTATGTACCTCCATGATTCTTTTCATCTTTACAAGTTTTTAAATCAGTACATTCATTTCCTAATACTCTTAACAATCAGGATCTGAAATGAATCTTTTCTCATGCTAAGAACTAAAAATACATTACCTTTTCATAAAGTTTTTAAAATAATTGTTAATTTTTTCATTTGGAGGTAGGACACAAAACAAAGAAACTAAAGAGCCTGAGCTATTTTTGTACTACGAGATCTGATAAATTTAATGAGCTTCAAGAAAAAAATTAAAAGATCCCACCTAGGTTTATCATAAAATCATAATCTACATAAATCTTATAGATTTAAGAAATCTATTTAACTAGTTTTTACATAGTATGACATATAAAAACTAGTATGACATAGTTTATAGTATGATATATTAATACATAAATAATATAAATAAACGAATTTAAATGTTTTCAACATAAAAGCAGGAACTGCCATGCTTTCAAAGACGTTCTGCTTGATAAACTATTCAATCTGAACTACATTCCAACACAAGCCGTTGCCAGAGTCCAACAAGTAAGTGGGGGCTAGCTGTTAGTTCACCTGCTAGAGTGCGGCGCTGATAACAACTCAAGGGTCAAGGGTTCGGATCCCCATATTGGCGAGCCGCCCAAAAAAAAAAAAATTGGGGTAATGGTCTGTATGTTTTACAAGAGGAAAAAGAGAGAAAAAAACTTATAAATTGGTCAGGACTTATAGGTTAGCCCATTCAAAAGCATTAGGAAGACAAACTTCTAAGTGACCATAATGAATGATTTACTCTAACTAATGAGAGAAATAAAAAGATTTGGATAAATGAGTAAAGCAAAAATTATTTATTCACATATCATGAAATTAGAAATTTTTTAACTTGCCTTGTTCAGCAAGCATCAGCACTGCAATCATTAATGATCTGTCTTCCACATTACTTTATTAACAAAAGCATGGTTCTTAAAATTATCTATTCCTCCTTTCAATCCCAGGGCGACTGTTCCCGTTCTTGAAAATACTGGTTAATAAGAAACTACCTCTACTATAGCAATAACATCCCAAGATGCCTCTCTGCTTTTTACTTTTGTCCTTATGCTTGCTAGACTCAGCTACCAGACTGTTGTTTCTAAAATATTTATGTGATTAAGTCACACTCCTATTCATTAAGTTATTGGTTCTCCACAGCATGAAGAACCATGCTCTCCCCCCTCAGCTGGCATTGGCAGCCTTCACCAGCCAGCCCTGTTCATCTCTGTGTGCCTCATTTAACACCATTCCTCCCCACACCTTCTCCACGACCATCCACTACCCAAAATCCGTATTCCAGCTAAACCCGTATTCATACTTCACTCTCTTGACATTCCTGCTTCCTGCCTTCGCTTGTGCTTCTCCCTCTACTGGAAAGGCCCTTTCCCTGCTATGTACTTGTGGAAATCCTACCCCTCCTGCTGAAAGGCAGTTTAGCAAATATAAACAATGACTCCAGAGCCAGATGGCCTAGGTTCATATCCCTGCTCCGTCACACACATGTGTGACTTTAGACAAATATAACCTCTCTGTGCCTCACTTTCCTCATCTGTAAAATAGGGATAATAACAGTACCTATGTAAAGTGCATGGGAGAGTACATAGGAAATGCTATCTATAAATACGTGTGTATACACATTACATATATGTATGCAAATGTATATGTATATATACATATACCCACTAGTATTTTTAACTGTTGATTTTAAATGCCAGCTCTTCCTTGAACACTAACTACCCTCCTCTCTAAATCCTCTTCCTGACTGCATTTTGCTTATAACTCTCTCCTGGCACTTATCATGCCTTATATCGCATATACTTCTATCTCCTCTAGCTTTTTAAGGTTTCTAGCTTTTTAAGGTTTTTTCAACCTATAACACCTAGTTCTTCATACATAAAAGGTTAAAGAAATTTCTTGTTAGATCCATGTAATAAACAAAGAACAATATGTAAAGCATGACAGGAATTAAATGCTAAACTCATAGATGCTTACCTGGCTTTCATCCAAGTTTCTCCCAATGATATCCACAGCAGCCGTTCATCGCTATGGACAGTATGACTTAAGAAATCAATTGTGTCCTTAGTCAATAGGGGGCTGAGTACTGAACTGGCTAGTTCAGGACCTCCTGTTGCCTGTACCACCTGAAATGATAATAAATCATTTTTTGCAAGATGGCCATTATTTGTGTATTTTCAAAATATGTAGACAAAAACCCATGCCAGAAAAAAGCACTGCTTTTATATACTCAAATTTTGACATTGTGCAATGCACTACTGAATGAAAAACAGCTTACCAAATCAACTTGTCCAGCCCAACAGTTCCTTAAAATCTAAAATGAAAGTTAACAGTTTGACAACTTTCACAGTATCTGCCTATTGGCTGCTATGACTGTAATTTCCCTGGAAAATACTAACTGCTATGCAAGAATTCTAAGTCAGGTGATTGAACTATCTCTGTTTTTTGTTTTGTTTTTTTAGTATATGTATCTCCACTGGCAAATCTATTATGCCAAACTTGAAAAATATGGTTTCAGAAATGAATACTATCAAGAGAAACAAGGCTCGGGCTGGGCCGGTGGCGCACTGGAGAGTGCGCTGCTTGGGAGTGCGGCGGCGCTCCCGCCGAGGGTTCGGATCCCATGTGGAGACTGGTTCTCGCTCACTGGCTGAGCGCAGTGTGGGCGCAACACCGAGGGTTGCGATCCCATTGCTGGTCAGTAAAAAAAAAAAAAAGAAGAGAAACAAGGCTCAAATTAGCAGGCTATGGCTGTGTCTATGCTGACATACAAGAATAAAGGATCCAGGGAGAATGGTAAGAGAAGAATGAGAACTGGTTCTCTGAATCTATGGCATTTTACCCCAGATTTAATTCTAGGAAATTTCCCTGATTTCATATGGATAATTTAAGGGCTAGCAGAAACAAATAAACAGGTGCATCTCTCTGATAAACAAAACGATGAGAAGTGCATGTCTGAAAACTGCTCCAAATTTACTTCTCAGGAGCTATTTCCTGGCTAAAGAATGGTGGTTATCTCCTAAAGCAGAACCAGGTCCCTTTTATAAAAATCTCACTTTCTCAGAGACGTGGCACAAGAAGAAAGATTTTTCAAATGGCTCCAGACCAAGAGTCAGGATCTCCCCAGTACTCCAGGGGTGCTTCCCATGCTATGTTGCTTTAGGCCCATGTGTATCTGCACATGCAGCTCCCAGTTCCCCAGAAGGCCCTCCTTTCATCACTAAGAACTCCACTCCAGTACCACTTCTGGGAAGCCTTCCTTAACCTCACTGGGTAACTCTGATGTGCCACCCCCCACCCTACACCCAGTGTCCTCAAAACAACTATACATATTTGTAACACCACGGCTTAGTTTTCAATTTCCTCTCCTTGAGAACTTGGACTTAGGCTGACTTGATTTTGAAGTGCAGAAGATACAGTGTTAGGGGAATGAATGACAATAAAGAAAAGACAGCTAAAGAAGGAGGTAGGCTGACTCTTACCTGAGAACAAAACCTACCTTGACTACCTGGCACAGGAATTTTCAACTTCCAAGCCCTACAAGCATTTCCAGTAAATACGGACTAATGACTATGAGGGAAACGTAGGAGAGTAAAGTAAAGCAGTAGAGGAATATTAAAATCCTTGTTTTAACAGAGGGAAGAAGAAATGGAATGAAAGAAAGGTAAATAAAGGACATAGTTCCCTCTCAGGAATGTGAGCAGGCATGTGTGCTGTGGGTATGCTGAGTGGACATGCTGAGGGTAGAGGGGAGGGACCCACAGGGTTTAAAACTACTAAATTTTGTCTGGCCAGCAGGAGACCCTGAAGAAATGTTCCTTCCCATCTCCCTTAAATGTTCCTTCCCATCTCCAAGTAAAATGTCATGCTGAGGGTAGAGGGGAGGGACCCACAGGGTTTAAAACTACTAAATTTTGTCTGGCCAGTAGGAGACCCTGAAGAAATGTTCCTTCCCATCTCCCTTGTCCAAGTAAAATGGCCCTTAAATGTTCCTTCCCATCTCCAAGTAAAATGTCTGGGGCCCTGTGGGGAGAACATTAAACAGAGTAACAAAAGTATTTTGATTTGGGAGACCATTATGAAGGAATTATTTCTGAGAGAGGCAAAGATAAAATAAATCAGTATTTTCAGATACACAGTCTGATCACAAAGACGACTTTGTGTATGTTAGGGAGACCAGTCCCATCATTTCACAGCTCTACTTTGTGTAATGACTAGACATCCACTTAGGATCTGGGAAAGAGCGTGAAAAGAATAAGAGGTGGCGGCAGGGGCTGCTTTATAAACAGCACTTCCCAACACTCAAACTAAGATAGTATCAAAGGTGTTAAAGAATAAAGAATACAAATTTTGTTAATGAGCTAGTATCGGTTTCTTTGCATATGTATGGCCTTGATTTAATTTTTAAAAGAGCTTATATAGCAAAAATTATTCAACAATAACCAGACAAGTAGAAATCTGATGCTGTATAAATAGCAACAACACACGGAAGTGTTCATAAGTTATTGATGCCGTCTTGAACTTTCATCTTCTAATCTCTTACTGCTCAGCTTTGACATTCATGCTGATAGTGTTACTTACTTCCCTATGTTTGTAAAGCAATACTCATTTCATATTCTGCGTTAGGTCTTGTCTAGTTACCCCTGGGAAAAGAAAGATGAAACTTATCCCTTTCTGTTACTTGGATTCTCTTTCATTTTTTTCTGATATTCAAGTAAAATCTATGAGATATGTTGAATATGCTCCACTTTTGATAAATATTAAAGAACTCAATTACTATAATCTTTACATGCTCTCAATCAAAATTAGTAAAATTTAGCTGCTTCATATGGTTGCTATTCTTATTCTAAAAAAAAAAAATCACAGAAATAATACATAGAGCAATCACGCATCACTAACAATTCTCATAACTGCTACTGTCGGTCTATAAAATAACCATTTGTTCTTTTGATAGGGTGAACCATTTACAACCAGTCCATGCATACCTGCCTTATCCCTTAAAACAGAAAACTCTTTCATCCTGGAAATATCTAAAAGAGATTCTGCCTTCTTTCTACTCCTCTCTCACTTGTCTTCCCCCACGAAAAGGGGAATGACCTATCAAATTTGTAAAATTGCAGAAAAGGGTGCCTTGTCACCCACTCTCTTTTGGGATCTGTGTGTAAAACCAACAACTATTCCATCTGCTTTCTGCTGCCATGGTTTTCCCAAACCGCAGCACTTTTCTGTGTATACTTTTAAATATTATGCCACCTACTTCTCCCAGCTGTCCTGTAAGACAAGATGATTGTACACAATGGCAGCTTGGAAAAACTGCTATTATACTACATGCAAATATAAGAAATATAAAATGGGAAGGAAAAACTGCTATTATACTACATGCAAATATAAGAAATATAAAATAGATATGAATGTACCTATTTCATTAAACATATAAGGAAAGAGCATACCTGGATACTGAAAATCTACAAAGTGAAGATATGGATCTGGTCCTGGCCTATGACACAAGTGGTATAATATTTTGCCAAATAAACTAATAAAACCATCCAGCTCATTCACAAAGAGAATTATTCTCAATACATCATTTTGTTAGCTTTGGTAATTATAACTCATGTAAAAATATACATGTATGAGAAGGGAGATTTCTGGGGAAAATTGTATTATGTGCATATCACCAAACCTGGCACACAACAGGCTGCTAATTTTTCCCTGGTATCCATCGTCCTCTCCCTCCTTTTTTTCTAAAAAAGAAGCTCCTACATTTTAGATGGAAAATACCTATCCAGATGGAGACTATATTCCTTTGCAGTTAGGAATGACCCTATGAGGATGTTCAGGCCAACTGAATAATGGCAGAAATTATCTGTTTAATTTGGAGCCACCTCCTTACAGGGAAAGTTCTTTCCCTGCACTTTCTTTGCCTTTCTATGGCTGTTACAAGGCAATGGAGGAAAACCAGCTTCTGCCATAGAGATATTTAACACAGGTATTCAATTGCTCCTCCTGGAAACATTTTCTTCGTTTGTCTTCCAGAATATCACAACCTCTTTGTTTTTCTTCTCCTCCTTTACTGCCTCTTCTCAATCTTCTTTACTGGTTATTCCCACTCTCCTAACATTGAAAATAGCCAGGGCTCAACCTCTTTACAATCACTACCTTAGTGATATCATCCAATTTCATGGCTTTAAATTGCTTCCATATACAGATGCTTCTCAAAAATACATTGCTAGGCCTGATTTCTCCACTGAACTCCAAATTCGTATATTCATCTATCAATTCAAATTTCCCCATCTCGATACAACTCAATTTTGACATGTCTAAAACTGAATTCCTCATCTTCCTCCAAAAATCTGTTCTACCCACAGTCTTCCCCATCTTAGTTAATGGTGACTCCATCCTGCCAGTTTTAGAGCAAAAACCTTGAAGGCATCCTTGGCTCTTGCACAGCATACCCAATCTACCAGCAAATCTATAAGCAGATCAGACTTCTCACCACCTCCAGTGCTACCTGGTCCAAGCACCACAATCTTCCATCTAGATTATTTTAATAGCCACTCTATCCCCTTCTTCCCCCAAATTTCTATACATTGTAACCAGAGCAATACTTTTCTGCTAAAAACCCTCCTTGTCAAAGGTCTCACAAGCCTCTATAAGGACCAAAAAGATGTGTCCTCCTGTTACCTTGCTGATCTCATCTCCTTCTAATCTTTTCCTCCCTCGTTCTATTCAAGTCACAATACCTACTAATTCCAAGACATGCTTTGCATGGGACCACCTCAGATCTTTTTCATTAGCAGCTCTGTCTGGAATTCTCTTCCTTCAGAAATTTGCATGTCTCATTCCTTACTTTCTTTACTCTGACATTTTCTCAGTGAGGCTGCCTTAACCAACCCTATTTTAAAAGTGTAACACCCCATACACATACACACACACACACACACACACACACACACACACACACACACACACACACACGTGCATGCACCGGCCTGTGGCATTCCCTATTCTCCTTCCTTGCTCTATATTTTTCTGCACAGCATTTAATTTTTAGAAAATTGTATTATTTATGCATTTATTTAGCTTATTGGCTGCCCCTCCACACTACAATATAAGTTCCAAGAGGGTAAGAGTTTTTATCTATTTTGTTCCTGATGAGCTACTATAATGCCAAGCACACAGGAGGCTCTCAATTAGTATTTCTTAAATAAATACATAAATGAATAAACAATTAAATCAGAAACAATGCAGGAGATGGAGGAAGACCTCAGTGAAAAGAATACAGTTCTCTAAATAACTTCATAGAAGTCTAGCACTGGACTTCTCATGACTAGCCTATTTTGTGAGAAAGAGAAAAATGTCTACATTATTCCAGCCACTGTATTTTATATACTAGTATATTCTGAAATACTCATATCTAATAATCTTTATTTCTTTTCATATCCTTAGCTTTGTCAGAGATAACACTTTCCTCATCTATAAAATAAGATGTTTGAACTAGATCATTTCTAAGGTTCTTTTAAACTCACAAATTTCACTTTTTCAATATTTACACAGATGTAAAGAGAAATTGTACCCATGCAATGAAATGAAGAAAAACTGTCTAAGTAATCCAGACAGACACTTGGGGTTGAAAAACATCTAAGAATGATAATTTTTTTAAATTAATATAATCTCACCATATTTAATGGAGTAAACAAAAAATGAACCAAATCTGCGGCACTGGGGTTCTGGATATGAGACTTCAGTTTGGCCTGTAACATTAAGAAAACAGGCAAATATATTAATATGATGTAATCAAGCAAAAGATAGAGATTCAAAAATGTCCAACATAGAGTCAGAACTCTTTACTATGAGCCTCACTTTCAGTATATTCATAAGCACAAAGAGAATAAGATCAAGAGAAGTTAGTTTACAAAAAACTAGGAATCATTGCTTTTCAACCAAGTCTCTTAAATATACATGTTTTATGATTTGGTGTTTTTATTAAAGGCAGATCAAAACATACATACAAAAAAATCCTATAAGAACAATTTTATCTCTTAATTTAATCAGGAGCATCCCAGCTAGATTTGATCTTTTTCATATATTTCTTCTAATTATATATAAATAAATTTCACTTACCAGAAGGTTAAATCCATGTTTAAACTTTTGGAAACAGTCAATAAATTCATCAGAAGATGGGGGTTTTGCCCGCAGTGTTAAAACACCCTCTAATGAAATGAATAAGAGTAGGTGTAGGTCAGAGCCAAGTTGCAAGAGAGTTTATTAAATGAAAAAACAAAGACCACATATATGTCAGTAAAGTTTGATGACCACACCAGACATGCTACATAGTTACTCTACCACATCTCATAGTTTGACTATAACAAATTAAGATCCAAAGTTTGAAATAGACTCCTCTACCCTTAAGCACTACCAATTACTCAATTTCCATGACTGTATATTGTAGCCCTTCTATGTGCTGTCATTGTGCTAATAATAGTGAAAATTATAAAAATGAGTAAGTTACAAGCCCTGCACTTAAGGGCCTTAAAATCTAATAGAAGACTTACATCAGGTAAATAACAAAGAAGTACCAACTAAGTGTTATGAGAAGAGACTACACCTGGTTTGGAGGTGGGAAAATGTATAACTAAAAGATGTTTCATGGAAAGGTTTTTCCAGGGCAATTTGGTGGGGAAAAGATCATGGTTGGATAAAAACAGCATAAGCAAAAACATGGAATAAGGAAGTTGTATGTACATGACACAACAAACACAAAAGCAAAGAAACATAAGAATGAAAGGGTTGATCAAGGCTAGACTGTGGAAACACTGATACCCAGGGTGAGGAATTGGGACTTAAATCAATACAATATGGAACTAACATGATATAGCAGAAGAATAAAGTGACTGGCTTGGAGCTTTAAGAAATCTGTTCTCACAGCACGAAAGAGGTGAAGCTTGAAACTGCTTAGAAATCTGGGTGGAAAATCATAACAGCCTGAACAAGATACTGGTTATAAAAATGAAAAGGGAAAAAACTGGACACAAGAGACACTGAGAAAATAAAACTGACGTTGGCTATAAACTATAGAGAATAAAGTCATAGAAGATCTGTGGTTTCGAATCTGAGTGGCCAAGAGGAGAGTATATCCTTTTTAAAGAATTAAGGAGGAATAAGTGGTTTGAGATACCAGGAAGCAATAATACTTAATTTCAGAATAAGTGGAAGTGAGATATATCCAGACATATACATTTAGAAAGACAAAGCTAAAGTTCATATGCTTATTATATACATATGAGTTAGAGAGAGGTTTGGAAGTCATCTGTAATGGAAGGGATTTTATTTACTATTCTTTTTATATATTTTAATCTATATATATTTTAGTAGGGGAAGTAAAAACATTGCTTCTATAGTTATAATTTTATATATTTTTAAGCTATTTTAAATAGCTGAACTGCAGCATACTTCAAAATTGCTTGTATGTGACTTTGTATGTGAATTTACTGTTTGAAGGTTTGTGATTAAAATTTCAAATCCATTGACATTTTAAAATATTTTATTTAACAAAATAATGACATTCTATATTTATAATAAAATAAATCCAAATATGAGAAAAATAGAGCTATGACTTTCTTCAACAGACACTAATTTTATAATCACTAATGAAAACTACAGGAAGATGGTCACTACCTGAATCTCAGAGTCTCTATGATTTAGGTAGAGCATCCTAGGGTCTTTCCTCACTATAACCAACTCAGAACCAAAATGGACTTTTCCCTGGGCTCATCTTATTCTCTGCCTACATCTCTGGTGCTACCCTAAAGCTAGAAAAGGGAACTTGGTCCACGGTCAATGGAGTTTTGCTGAGCGGTTCACAAGGGCAGAAACTCTTGCCTAGCACTGGAGTTCTGAATAGTCTTCAGAAGACTAAGAAAATCCAACTTACCTCCTGGTCCTTTCTTTTTACTTTTCTTAGTTTTCTTCCTTTTAGAAAGCTCAGAAAATGCTTCCGCTGCCTTTTGGAGTTTTGTGATAAAAAATTCAATGTCATCCAAAATATGGTTTAAGATTTGCTGGAATTAGAAATTATAGAATAAAATATAAAACAAAGCAAAACTATTTTTGCTTTAGCTGCACACTGTTAGCAAAGGACATAAAGTTAAAAATAAAGGAAAAAAAAGAAACAACCCCCACATGCAAATTTCAAGTTTATCACTAATTCTGAAAACAAAGAACTGAATTAAACATACCTGTGGCTAAAATCTGACATTTACATTTTTCTTCAGCTTAATTTTGCTTAATTTTCAATGCCATCATGAAAGCATTCACAATATCTACCCAGATTATTAAGTATCTTCAATTACTCTAATTTTCTCATAGTGTTCTCCCACACAAAATTAGGGGGAAAAGTTCTAAGAAACATTTTGTTAGAAGAGCACTGAGCATTTTTGTTTTCCTAATACATGTTCCAATAAAGCACTGACAATATTATTTCATGGAATTAAAGGTATATAGAACATTGTGGTAACAAGCACATTGCTAACATAATAATAGGCATTAATAAGAGTTTCTGCATGGTAAACAGAATTAATGATGGATTCTTTGAGGAATCATTAAAACAATTTTGATTATCTCATCAGTTTCATGGAATTAAAGGTATATAGAACATTGTGGTAACAAGCACATTGCTAACATAATAATAAGCATTAATAAGAGTTTCTGCATGGTAAACAGAATTAATGATGGATTCTTTGAGGAATCATTAAAACAATTTTGATTATCTCATCAAAGATCAACTCTAGTTTTAGTTGATCTTTTCCAGTATGTATGAAACTTGACATTCTTCCAATTAAAAGACTAGAAATTAGGGTTTTCTATACTTTTAAGTATAACATAATATAGTGTGATATAAAAATTAAATTCCAAACTTCAAATTCCTTTAATTATTTGTTTCCAAATGAGCAGAGAACATGCGTACAATATAAAAAGTAATTATATTAACATCACATTCTATGATTATGTCACAGGGCAGTGTCATTCTACAAGTATATTTCTATGAAGAAATAAAAACAAATATAGCATCATCCTTTATAAAGTATCAAAATTTATATATCTATCCTCAAAAAAGCCATTTAACTTTTATCTTTCTGGCATTCTAAAATACATTCTTAATAAATGCAAAGAAAACATATTGAAAAGATATTTCAATTATGAATTACAAACTATGATAAAAGAAAAAATAGACCATCCCTCAAATCTGAAAATTAAATTTAAATTCCCTTGCAAACTAGTTAATATGCTAGTTCTTCTATCACAGCCCAAGTCCACTAACTAGGGTCTGGCTAGTTAGCTCAGTTGGTTAGAACACAGCCTTGTAACACCAAGGTCAAGTGTTCAGATCCCTGTACCAGCCAGCCACCAAAAACATTAAAGAAGAAAGAGAAAACCAAGTCCACTAACTAAAATAATTCAAAGGGCATAACCACTACTGGAAAGAGAAAATATAGTTTCCACAAAACATCTTTATTTAAATCAACTTCATTTCCTTGTAAATATTTGTTTCCTCTTAAAAAAGCCAATGATCTAAAGATGACTGCAGTCCTTACCACATCTCTGTCGATTCGGGCTGCCATCATCTCAGGTGTTTCTTCTTGCTCATGATATTGCTTTGGCTTCTCAACTAAAGAAAGGAGAATCATAAGTCTTTCAACCTTTTCCTTAAAAAATACCAAAATAGGTAATTGAAGCATGAAAACTGGCTAAAAAAGAGTGCCATTTGCAAAAGGGAACACCTCCAGTGGATACACAAAATTGTGCTCATCGTCCATGAAATGCATCCTTGCCACCACTAACAGAAGCACTTGGAAAGAGCTGAAGTATTGCCCTTCCCATCCTTAGGATTTATTTACCCTGGAATGTCCCCTCTGCCCTGTGTCACCTGCCTGTGGGAACAACTCTAATATTCCTACACAAGAAAGAAATATAAACCAGCATTTAAGGACCTACTTATCAAAAAGTAGCCAACTATGGGCCTGCCCCGTGGCTCACTTGGGAGAGTGTGGCACTGGTAGCGCTGAGGCTGCAGGTTCGAATCTTATACAGGATGGCCAGTGCGCTCACTGGCTGAGCGTGGTGCGGACAACAACATGCCAAAGGTTGTGATCCCCTTACCGGTCAAAAAAAAAAAACAACAAAAAAAGTAGCCAACTAAGTTTTAATGCGACAGGGCTACTAATTTTTATGTGAGTCCATCCCAACACTGTGATTACAATAAAAGTTTGGGAGTTCTGACAGTAGAGTGCTTCCTATAATTCTAGTTGTAAGTTAGCCTAAAACCCACAATGTTGGGCTCATAAATTTTAGGCCATATGCTTTAAAAGCAGAAATACATACTGGCCAGCCACCCATTAAAAAAAGAGAAAGAAAAGAAATACCTACTTTAATTTGCAAACGAAAGAATAAATGTCTTAAGAGCATTCAAGATGTTAAGGTTGATTTGTTGGCTGCAGAAAGATGTTTATCATGAGGTCATTATCATGAATTCCTTCCTGGTATGAATCAGTTAGCACTGTCACTAAACACAGATAGTTGTGACAGATATTTCATGGTAGTTTAAATTTTAAAAAATATGAATAGAATACGAGAAATGTACACACCAATGGAAACATAACTCATGATACATCATCATGACTCATGATGTTCAATACACAGAACTGCAAAATATATCGAAAACTCTGTGTTGCTACGCTTCCTCTATGCTAACTTCACCCACAAATGGAACACCTGCCAAAAAGAAGAAGAAATCATAGTCTGATGAAACTTAATTAGAGGCTGTTAACTACTCTAAGATAATTAAAATTTATATATATGAAATTTATATATATAAAACAGCTGCTATTTTACACACAGTTAGCTGCTATCTTGGCTATAGTGTACTACAGAAAGCAGTAAGTTGAAGTTGGAACATAGTTATTAGGGACTCCAGATAGGTCCTAAAATATCATCTTACGGGCAGAGTGACAGTGGGAGATATGGTATCTCTAGGACTTTGTCAGGTCTGAGAAAGTACTAGGAACCCCAGTGCCACTGCCACTATTCTATAGAGACTGCTTTTGGAAGTCAAGGGTAGATACCTCAGGGATTAAAAAAAGAAACTGAGTCAGCCAGAGACTTCAAAGGGAACAGAAAGATACTCCTTTTGGGGTTTTTTTCCCAATTAAAAATTGGCCAAGGTCCAGACAGCATCTCATGCAATTAGTGTTGTATTCCGTTTGGCCCAGCAGTAATTTACAAGTTCTGAAAACCTTATGTCACTGTAACTTCAACAGATGACATTGCAAAGAGTATTTTAGACATCTAATGAGAGCTCAGAAATCCCTGGAGATATATTCTCTCATTCTTGTAAATTACGTTAGGTTTAATATATGTTTTTATAAGTTTGTTCAGAATGTCTGTAAGCTTAAAATATCTCATCCTTCCTCTACTTCCTGAAAAACCATCTTGATCTCTCTAAAACAATAAATAAAAGAAAAGAGATCCAGACACCCCCCCCAGTCAAAACAGTAACAACAAAAATACCGTAAGTACACAAAAAGTAGAAAACATTATAAACTCCTATTTAGTCTTTTTAACACAACTCTTAAATATAAAGTGGATCAATAGAAACTTACATAATTCCTGAAAATATAAAATTAAAATCATAAAATTAAAGCAAATAATAATCCTGTTACTTTATTTCTGAAAAATGAATGCTTCAAAGATTTCTTTCATCTCTTTGGTAGCTAGGCTTACATATAAACCTCTGAAAATACCTTTAAGAATGCAAGAAATCTAAATAAAATGGAAAACAACTCAGAAAAAAAAAATGAACTCAATTTGGCAAGATGAAAACAACCACAAACTATGCTTACCATTCTGTGCCAGGTACTGTTATAGGCAATATTAGCTTCCAGATTCACAGCAACCCATGAATTATTATCCCCACTTTATAGATGAGGCTGAAGCACAGGGAGCTAACCATCCAAGCTCAAACAGGTATACACAGATCCAGGCCTTGCTTGCTTCAGAGCCCAACTCTTGACCCATCAGATTCCAAAGTAGAGCCCAACGTCACTCATTTTGATAACTGAGTCAGACTGTTTAACAGCACTGCTAGATGCTCATATAAATAACATTTTACTGGACAAAGGATAAGTGATTTAAGAATCCTACTGGAGTAGGAGGCAAAAGAGTGAGGGTCAAGAGTCATCAAATTCAAACTTGCTGGATCACAACTTACCCTTAAAGTAAAGAGACTGGACTACACATATTTTAAAGCATTTTGCAGTTATAAAAATTTCTGATTCTAGTAAGATGTTTTGACATAAAAACGGTTAAACTAAGTTCTATGCTACAATCGTTTTTAAAGAGAATGCCCAGGTGAAATAATAGTACATACACAGAGCCCTTTTGACAAGTTTAGCCATGTGAATGCCTTTTACTCCTTCTTTACTGCCAATGCCTGACCACTCTTCTGACATCCTTTCCATTAACCACAACAAATTTGTCCAAGAAGGGGCAGTGATAAGATAACAATAAATAAAAAGAATCTGAAGTACAATCTTTTTTTAAAAAACTGATAATCTCTTATTTGGTATATATTCTATTACCACCTTTTTGTTAGTCAAGTGAAACTTCCTCTCAGCACTAACAAAATAAAGACTCTAATGTTGACACCATATTTATTAAATGGCTGGTCTTAACTCTTGTAGACAACTACCTTAGTAGTATTCAAGGTCAAACTTTTCCTTTATCTAAGATTTAATCTTTAAAAACTACCTTAACTTCCAGCTTGGAAATCAGCATCAGAATCTGAAAGTAAGAAATATGTCACAACCCAAAGTTAAGCGTCCAAAAAGTATTAATTCTAGAAATACTCACAGTCCCCTTGGTCAGCTGCCCATGCAGACCAGGCTGCCACCCGACTTCTGACATCCACCTGGGTAACAGTCCCAGGGGGTACAGGGGCAGGGGCTCTTGGTGGAGGCGGTATTCCAGGATCTGCTTTGGAAATCATCCTAAAAAAGATGAAAACAAATTGGATTTTTACCATCCCTATTTCTATAACACATCAATTCTCTTGATTTATTAGTTCTTCAACCTCAAAAAAGAACTATGTCAAGAGGCAGTAAGGATTTCCTAACCATTCCATATCATGTATATTTATAAATGCATATGAAATACAAGAATACAAAACATTAAAGTTCAGCTGATAACTAGGTTGAATTTGTTTCTGGGTCTGGTGTGATTTGGAAAGGCTGTAGACCGATTACGGTTCTCACGTCTAGTTTGTATTTCCCTAGGCTACCTTCTCTGAAAACCCACTCATCTTTCACGAGTCTCTGTGACTTCCAACACAAGTAGGAGGAGAGGAGAAACCATGTCAGAGAAAGACCAGAAACATGGAGAAAAAAAAGAAGGGGCAAAACACATATTGACAAACCTGGGCAAGCAAATGAGTTGAGACTACAGGTTGTAATCTGTAAAATATAATAACATATCTACATTGAAAATAATTTTTCTAAACGTTTAGAAGGGAAAAAAGACTTAAAAATAAATCAGTTCCACCCCTTAATTTCTTTTCATGTTTTTACCTCAGGGCTTCAGGCCGCCTCTTTTGTTTCCCTCCTTTGCTGTCACTGATCGCACTTTCAATATCTTCACTAATTAGGCTTGCCTGCAACGAGAGACAAGTTACCTGGAAGGTTATAGATTTTTCTGAGTCTTGATATGCAGGTCAAAACAAAAAAAGGGATTATGTTCCTTGTCTGAATCAATAAGTATCTTGATATAAAAAGAGAGTCTTCTTTTAAAAAAATCTGCTTTCAAAACATGACTCTTGCAGTTTTTTAACGGTGAACGTTCAACAGGATTTAAAAGCTGAAGCAATTTACAGAGATTAGCTATTCCTGATTCCCTTAATTTTAGAAAAGCTATCCTTGAATAAAGGCAAAGATAAAAAGAATATGCATATGCTGAAAGAATAAGCTGGGTAGGTATATCCACCTACACACAGAGTGGAGTTCCTTCCCTGTTTCAGCCTCGAGAGCCACCGGACACTCATCAACCCACCAGACACTCATCAACCCACCAGAACAAATCAGTGAGTCCCAGCAGAGTCCCTCTTCATTTAAGGCAAAACCATCATACGCATGGGATGAATAGCAACACTCGGTTGTATACTTTTTGATAATCACTTTATTTTGTCATTTCAGGAAAAAATTAATTTTCTGCAAATGTTGAGCTTTTCCAATAATTTTCCAACAAGAACTTCTGATTAAATTTTCTTGGGAATCAATGCAAGATTTGCAGCTAAGAAGTTTATTATGTTTGGTTATAAAGTTTATTTATAGCCAGTGATTATTACTGTACGTTAGATTGTAGCTGAGATGTATTCATCTTTTATTTTTGTGCCTGCTAGTTCTCTGTAATTATGTATGTTTTTCTCAAGGATGCATATGGTATATTCTTTTACAGTACGTACTGATAATCAAAAGTTTAGGGCTGAAAGGACACTTAAAAGTCACCTAATCTGTTCTCCTTCTCTTCTAATTAATGAAACCGAGGAATACTGGTATAAAATGGCCAGCCAAGGTCATACTGCTAGTTAAATGAGAATATTGCATCTCAGTTCAATGTTACTTCCATAAGAACACCCTAGTTTCAATAGGACATTATAAACATCACGTCAAAGGCTGTTATATGGTATATTAAAACTGAAGATGCCTAGGAACCCTGAACTTCTTACAGGAGAGTTATTGCATTTCTAAGAAAAATATTACTACAAAGGTGAGCAGGAGCATTGTGGGAAGCCCCATAATAAAGAAACTTTAAAACTCAAACGCAATACTGCAAGATGATATATAAAAAAGAAGATGCATTGTATACCATTGTATTTATATTTTTAATCATCCAAGGGAAAAAAGTATCTCTTATGTGGAATATACCACCAATACGTAAACATGTGTAGCTGCTTAGTGGTACATGAGCTTTTAGTTAGGACAAACAGTATTCAGTAAATCCATTTTGAACTCATCACTATTTCCATTCCATATCAAATAAAGCAATCACTTTATTCTCAGAACTGAAATCCAGAAACTGTACTTAGCATGAATAACTTTTAGCTCCCAGGGGAACTTTTAGAGCACAGACATAAGCACCAAATTTGAAATGTCTTTTAACTTAGTCTTGTATTTTAAAAACGTTTGAATTAAATTTTACTATATTGTCTGAGCAAAATATTTACTTATAACATTTATTGGTTTAACACATCTAACCTTATGAAATTCTTAATATATGAGGGTACTTCAAAAAGACCATGGAAACATTTATATTACCTTTTAATTCTATTTTTTCATGAACTTTTTGAAATACCCTATTTTATGACTTTAAAGGCACTATATAAAAATCTGATGAACATCATATATACAAATTACCTATATGCCATAGCTCTTTTCAAATAAGATTTTTAGAATGTCAACTATGCCATAAATTAAAATTAGAAGAAAATTATAAAATATATGGTTGACAGTCAATCTCAGATTATCCATCATATTTTAATGTCAAAGAAATACAGAAAAGATCAAATGACTTTTTATGCCAATCTCCCAGAATTTCTTTATAAAAGTTATGTGTACATTTTATAATATATAATCAAAATTACAAATCATTGCTTTGGCAAAGTATCAAGCAACACAAAATGATTTCCCTTTTAGAAAAATCAACTTGTGAAATAAAGACATTCAAGGTTGAAGATAACTTCTAAGGTTCAATAAAGCATCGTAAATTATAATCATCTGAAAATTACAGTGTACTTTGAAACAGAAATTTTCAGGATATAGCCTGTTATTACTGGTATCTATGCTCCACATTTTTCACATATCACTTGTGGATTACAAATCCTAAACAATTATTCAAGTCACATAATTAAATGATGAAATTTAAGTCAATATCGTGGGAAATGTCTAAGCATTTCACTGCAATAATCCACACTATGTGATTAGTGCAGAATAAAACAAGATAGCATGATTATTTGCTGCCCATGAAGCATGATTTTTGAAGAATCAATTTTTAATTATGTCTAACGCACTTGATGAAAATTTAATATATTATCTGCACTTTAAAAAAAAATAAACAGAATGCATCTAATTTTTCAATATCACTCTCATTTCCTCTTTTTTACTTGACATGGAAACCTTAAAGAAGATACTAATATATTTGTTTTCCTTACAAAATTCTCAGAAACTAAAAATCTAGTACCTAATATCCATATGATCAAAATAGCTTCCAGGACATCTGTTTAAAGAGTAAAAATAAGTTCACCGTTCTTTTACCTTAATCTCATCACACTGGAAAAGATGAAGATCTGGCTTGTTCTGGGTTAGCTCTTTGCACACCAGGGCAAGAATTGAATCATAGTTGCATGAATGCATCACAGCTTGGCAGTGCTGGATTGTGTTTAAAGGAAAATTCTCCAGTTCATTCTATAAACAAAGCAAATATTTTACTTTGTCAAATTTCCACCCATTTTCAAACAATCTAACCTGATTAGAAAGATTAATATTTGTGGAGCTTTCTTGAAAATAAAATAGTATAAATTTTACAAACTTGCCTTTGATTCTAAATCAATCAGGCTCACAGCTTTGTCATCCACTTGAAGAATCATATCTTGAGTCCACACTTTGCCCTTGGCATCAAGCAATTTCAGCTTCCTTATTCCATCATCAACAGTTATCATAGCATCTTTCCGATCCAGGACAAAGGTAGTCAAGTGCTTATTATTGGCACAAAGAAAAAATATTTGTAACACAAATAACCTCTTGGTACACATTTTCCAAAAGAAATTAGAATTAACCTAATTGAAGTCAGCAAGCAGAGAAATGAGAGACAAACACAAATGACTCCAGAACTTCATGATTACCTTGTTGAGAATAAAGTCAGGCAAGTTCTTGTTGAATAAAGAAAATGATGTCATGACTCATGAGATATCTAAAACTGTTTCATACTGAGCCATGTTGAACTACACAAACATGACATCAGAACAAATTCTTGTCAGCTTAAATAACATTTTCTTTAAAATAAACTTTCCCCCATTTTATTCTATTATGACTATTTAAAGGTTGAACAGGCAATCTATATGGCAGTTTCAAAACTATGGACACTAATCTTTTGAAGTAGCAACAGCAATTCTAGTCTGTAACAACTGTCAAACTTTTCACTCTATTGAAACATCTTGTTGAAACAAAACTATTGAAATTTAATTAAGCATGGTTGAGATAGGTAGAAAACTGAAAATAACAGCAATTTAAAAATTACTTCCCTACATAAATATTTTCTATTATAAGCAGAGGTCACCTAGATTCCAATTAAGAACATATATCTTAAAAGATAACAATAGAGCAAAAACTAAAAAAAAGAAACCATTGTGTAAGTTGAACTAGTAATGACTTTAGATTAAACTAAAAATAAAACTAAACCACTCACTGATACTGTCAAAGACTTAATTTCAAGAAGATTCTATAGTACAAAATAGAAACCTTTGTCCTGTTATAATAGAAATAAGGCTGGCAGGGCCGGCCCGGTGGCGCACTGGATAAGTGCGCCGCTTGGGAAGCGCAGCAGCGCTCCCGCCCGAGGGTTCGGATCCCACATACGGACCGGTTCCCGCTCGCTGGCTGAGCGAGGCGCGGGGGCAACACCGAGGGTTGCGATCCCGTTGCCGGTCCCTGGTCCGGTACGGGGGCAACACTGAGGGTTGCGATCCGTTGCGGGACACGGAAAAAGACAAAAGACAAAAAAAAAAAAAAAAAAGAAAAAAGAAATAAGGCTGGCAATGATAAATGAGTAATGGATATGATTTTAATTTATTCTCTATGAAAACAGACCTCACACTAATAAGATACTTTTATATCTAACACCTCAGTTTTACAAAAATCTAAAAGGTCAACACAACTTAAAATACATGATAAGAATAAAATAAAACATAATTCTAATTTTAGTGCCAATTTTTAAGTCCTTCAATGGTCATTCTAAATATTAGCAAACACCAAAGCATCTTACTTCAACACGGTACTGGGATACATCTGACACACTGCTAATACTGTCCCGTGCATAATTCTTCCTTTGTTCTGAAAGAGAAATTTTAAAAGTCTTTTATTTACCCACTAAAAGGCTGAAGTTCATACATAAGAGTCATGTGAAAATCTCTAAAACTAGTATATCTCACATATAAATACAGTAGTTTGACAAGTCACTATTGTGTAGTGTATCTAAGAACACTCATTATTCACAGAAAATCTAAAAGCCACAAGAAAGCCTAAGTGATAAGCAAGAACAATTTGACCCAATATAAAGTTTCAGAATTCCAAAGGTTAACAAGATTATAAATGTTCTATGAAAAAAAAAGCTATTTCATCTAAAGGTTTTATTAATCACGGACATACTTTTGGCAAAAAGATAAAAACTGGCTTGTAAACTTTATCTGTTAATACACTGAGGTCAAAATACAATTGCAAATATTGTCACAGATACTGTATTATATGAGTTAGACCACATTATTAAAATAACAGGCACCACAAGGAGCATCTTTAACAATATCCAAACTACGAACAGTGTTAGAGCAGATTCAAAACATGATTCAGTTTTATGGACTGCCATTAAACCTTAACTATCTGCACACATCAGTAAACCACACATGTAATATTCAGAGTTGTAGATATAAGCTGTTAGGAAAAATGAGAAAGTCAGGTAGAAAGTTACTGCACTAAATTATGTAAAAAGCAAAAACAAACAAACAAACAAAAAACCTTTAATCATCTTTTCTGAAATGCTGCAAAACCAAAAAATAACATTAAAATAGAAAACATGAGTTGGCAATATCTGGTATTTGTTACTTTCTAATCAAGCAATCTGCTTACTTGCAAATTCAGAGTTTCCCCATTTCTTTTAAAGCAGAATGCTGTTAGGAAAAGGAACTCTGAGGGGAAACCAGTAAATTTTTTATTCTAGTTTGTCTCTGTCACTAAGTAGGAAACTAAATTTGGGCAAGACAATGATCTAGGCCTCAGCATTCTTACTGTAAAATAAAAGAGTTAAACAAGATCAAACCTAAAGACTCTTATGACATTAAAATCCTGAAATGTATATATATATATATATACACTTATATATGTGTGTGTGTGTGTGTGTGTGTGTGTATATATATATATATATATACACATCAGCTTTCCTAAAACCAATATTTTCCAAATATAAATGTTTCTTTCAGTTAACACAGAAACTCAGATATTTCTACCACAGCAGAAGAAAAGTTCTGCCTAACATAAAAGTAAAACAAAAAGTACAAAAATATAAAGTATACATGCAGACTCAGAATGTTAACACAGAATTTTTTAAAAACTTCAATATATTTTTGTTTCACAACACGTATGAAAAGTAATAAACTTTTCATTTATATTACCTGAAAATTTTAGATAAAAATCTCCATATTCCTTACATCACTGTCATTGTGATATTATTCTAATTTATTTTATTTTTGGTTTTGCAGCATTAAAATTACTTAATAAAAACAGACACACTACAAAATTCAGTCTCTGCTACCTTTCTTTTTTTGTTTGGATGATGACCTGAAGAAGTATGATCCATCCGGTCCTACCAAAATAATGTGATCAAAAAGAAACATCTGATTTCACCTCAAATTTTACATCTGGTTTCACCTCAAATTTTCTGTCCCAATATAACAAAACATAAACCTTCACTCATGACTGTATTCTACATATTTTAAAAAGTGAACAACCATAATTTTTCTGGTTATTAGCTGAGGATTAATCAATGTGAGATATTAACACATAAATAATTGTTCTAGAGAAAAACCTTTACGACTTTTGAAATACAACATATAACACAGGGATATATCTGGAAAACAGCACTTCTAGAAATAATGTCTATTTCAGAATCACTTGTTCATTACATTCTACCACGACTCTCCATGACAGATTCAGAATATGAGGGTAGTTCTGCTTCCTTTGATCTCACCTGAAGAGATCCGAAGAAATGGCAGTGGTTGCCACAGTATCCAGTTTTGGCATGGTAGCTCCAGGGTATTCAAATGATTGACTGAATCTTTCAGATAAGTGATTGGCAAACACAGCTGACGTTCCAAAAAACTGTACCTCATTATAAAGTTGTAATAATTTATCCCCCCAGATTTCCTAACACATAATTTCTTAAGAAACATATTTTACAGGAACAGAAAAAGACTATCTGATAACATTTACAAGTATGATGTTAACTGATCACTCTGACTGCCTAGAAGATATGGCATCATTTCTAGTATTTCAAATTAAGAATCCATTTTAGGAATTCGGAAGCTTCTTTCTTTCCCATGTCTCCATTGTTCTCTCCCATGATAAACTAAGATGTCTGTTACAAGAAATTGCCTTCCTAAAAATGTATAAATACTACAAAATGGATTTACAAATAAACTGGTAGTTGCAGTGATTTTAAGTCAAAGAATAAGTAAAGGTTAGTATTAACATTTTAATAGGCAATTTTGAAAGACAGTTCCGGGCCAGCCCGGTGGCGCACTGGAGAGTGCGCCGCTTGAGAGCGTGGCGGCGCTCCCGCGGAGGGTT
>NW_007730124.1:127867-128907 GCF_000696425.1 Galeopterus variegatus | reverse complement strand
GTTGCGATCCCATTACCGGTCAGTAAAAAAGACAAAAAGGAAAAAAAAAAAAAGAAAGAAAGAAAAACAGTTCCTAAAAGGCAATTTTAGTACATTTCTTTTTTATGAGAATCATATGCATTCACAAGAATAAATGTAAATAGTAATTATGCTACTAAGCTGAAAATCTCACCAATGCCTTAAAACAGTATAAAAACCCTAAATAAAGTCTCTCAACACTACCCAAAGACTCTAATGAAGTTCACCACTTTCTCTAACAATGGTTCACATCCTTGGCTGCATATTAAAATGAGCTTCCAATAACACTGTCAAGGAACCACCCCTCAGAGATTCTAATGGGTCTAGGGTACAGCTTAGACACTGGAATCTGTAAAATCTCCTCAGGTGATTCTAATATGCAGCCAAGGTTGAAAATCACTTCTCCAAAATCTGTATAAATGCCAGCTCATCTACTATACGCTAGCGGTTTAAGCAGAAAATTTCCCTTTCCAAATTAAGTGTGTGAATCATGATCAAATAGTATATTAAATAATAAATAAATGAATAAATCAGGCAATAGAGTTTTGGGTTTCTAATATTTTAAGGTGCTCAACTCCCAATATAAGAATAAGTGACTGTCTTCCCCCTTCCCTCTCTTTCTCTCTCAGAATCAATTAGAACTAGGAACAAACTTTATTTGCATAGTACCAATGGTTGTGTTTCACTATTTTTCCTATTAGCTTTTATCCCACGGACCAGAATCTACAAACCCAAACACACTGAATAAAATGAACCAATGATGAAAGTTCTTCTAATAACATTTTGGCATTATTCTAATAACTTCTAGATATTCAACTTCTAGATCAGAAATATTAAATTTAGGTTTCATTTAACTCTTCAATTAGTACAACTGCAATTATAACAAGTTTTCAGGTCTCCGTATTCACACTTAATTCCCTTTTATCTGTATTGCTGTTTATGCATAATATAACATTTGAGTCAACTAATATTCAGAATTTTTTTATTTTCTCTTTCTCTAAAAAGAAAATGTTGCTTAGAAA
>NW_007730124.1:125407-126991 GCF_000696425.1 Galeopterus variegatus | reverse complement strand
CGAGGGTTGCGATCCCGTTGCCGGTCACAAAAAAAGACAAAAAGGAAAAAAAAAAAAAAGATAGTAAGGATTTGACCATTAAAAAGAAAAAAAGTAACATAAAAAAAAGCAGCTGCTGCATATTTTTTTCTCTAAATAAAACAATGAGCTACAGCTCATATTACTTTATACCTACAAAAACTTTCAACTACAGTAAAGGAGGATTCCTTTCCCGCTAGTTTAGGATGTAGGTGTCTAATTTCCACAGAGGAGAGGTGCTTACTGGGAACCAGCAAAGAGCACTGAGTGATAATTACAAGGCTGTCTATCAGGCAACTAACAGTTTGTTTGACAAACCAATATTTCATAAAAGATCCCATTTTAAAAAACAAACAGGATCATTTTTTTAAAACTACATTATTTAAGAATTAATTTTACTGGCCTGTTGAACAAATCAACAAAATGGCTTATCCCATGAGCAGAAAAGGAGCTTTAAATTTTTCAGTTAAGTTGGGAAAATTGCCAAACTTTTTGAGTCACCTGCTCTGGCACACACTATCAAGATGAATTTTGGCTCTAACACTGCCCAATTTCTTGATACAGTGCAGTCGTGAGCAACTTATTTTTTAAAAAATTTACTGATTTATTTTAATTGACACGTAACAATTGTACATATTTATGGGGTACAGAGTTATATTTCAATACATGTATACAATGTGTAATGATCAAATCAGGATAATTAGCATATCCATCATTGCAAAAATTTATCCCGTTTTCTTAAGAATTTCAAAATAACATTTTGTTCTGAAGAAAAAATGATTTAAATATCTCCTCTAAGTAAAATACACACTGTAAATAATGAGGATGGGGAAAAGAGAAATGGATTTTAATTCTTAAGTGCCACTTGAATGTGTAAGAAATTGCTTGGGCTTTAATTATGACAATTAAACTGAGAGACTAGCTCCAAAGATCAGGAGATAGGTCAGGGAAAAACAAAAAGAGAGAAAGAAAGATAGGTATAAAAAAATATGTGGAGTGGATATCTGTTAAGAACAGAGGTATATTCAGGAGAATATGAGAAAGTTGGTCAAGTGCTCCATAGAAACATAGGAAGGTTTACAGCAAACTCAATTATACAGAAATTGTGTTTATAGCTTACTTGTACTCAATTCTTGTCAGTTCCTGAGAAGAAAGAGAAAATCAAATAAACTTTCCTAATTGCTAACATCACAGAACAGTTCAAACTTAAGGCAAAATGAGACTTCAAAGAGTTCCTATCATATTCATCCAATATTATTTGGCCTCCTAATAACATAAATCTCAAAGTTACTGTAGGGCCGGCCCGGTGGCGCACTGCTACAGTGCACCGCTTGGGAGCGCAACGGCGCTCCCGCCGAGGGTTCGGATCCCACGTACAGACCGGCCGCTCACTGGCTGAGCGAGGTGCGGGCACAACACGGAGGGTTGCAATCCCGTTGCCGGTCACGAAAAAAAAGACAAAAAGGAAAAAAAAAAAACCATTCTTCTGGGGCCGGCCCGGTGGGGCACTGCTACAGTGCGCCGCTTGGGAGCGCGGTGGCGCTTCCGCCGAGGGTTCAGATCCCA
>NW_007730124.1:123187-124386 GCF_000696425.1 Galeopterus variegatus | reverse complement strand
AAAAAAAAAAAAAAGTTACTGTAAATGTTGGTAATGACAACAAAGTACTATTAATGGTAATTCTGCAAGACTTTAGTTTTTCTGGAGATAAGATGACTTTAAGCAGCTGATTATAGTAAATGGTCAATAGTCCAAATTAAGCAACATCTAATTTAAAATGAAGTTACTTTTCAAGGAAGTTCAGCTATTCAGAACATAGCAGAAAACCCATACTTAAAATAAGTCCTCTGAGTGGCCTTTAGAGATCTTGCAATGTCTATATGTTAAAATTTGCATATCTTAACATACAGACTCTATTGGGAAAGACTCTCAATCCCCCTACTCAGAACCTATTTACTAACAAGATTTTCTATATAGTCTCCCAGAACACAGACATCAGAAGCAATGCTAGAAGCAGGCATGATAACAACTGGGAAAAGTGCCAGGCCACAAGGAAAAGGCAGCTCCAAATATGCAAAATGAAAAAGATTCTGAATGATTTGGTGTAAAGGTAAGGAATGCAACCTCTGAGAAGATCACAGAACAAAAGTTAGTTTGCGTCAATGACCCTCTGAGTCACCAACGAGAATTAGGAGTGCCAGGCCCTGAGGAAAGGGAAGATTTAATACATTTTACAATATTTCACTTAAAAACAACTTTTAATTTAAATTTTCCTGCTTAAAGACTTTGACAAACTGGCTACCAGGGAAAAAAATAAATAAATCTTCCAATTCCCTAATAACAGTAGCTAAATGAAATGTTACCATCATGAGAAAAATGGAAAAGCAAGTGTTACATTGTCAGGGATGTTAGTGATGCAGAGCCTTTCATATGCTGGCTTAGAAATTTCTTGTATAATAACGAAGAAATGACAAAATAGAGTTATTAAAACTATATCATACTTTAACAGTTTTCCTTGAAAAATTAAAACACATCCAAAAAAGCAGATTTAGTGTCATATAAAAGTGTAGCTCACAATACATTTTATGGGGTTTATTTTTAAATCTTTCTAGAGTTCTATAGGGAGTGATATCTGCAGTATAAAATTAAAGTTCTTTACATACTCTGTTTTACCTATACACTGTTCATTTTCATCACACTACACAAAATTAATTGTCATATTTTCTTATAATCAGGTTTTTTTTTAAGTTATGTGACTTTAGCAAATCATCTTACCTTAAAAGGGGACCTCAGCTTATTTTATATGTAAAGGTGGGGGG
>NW_007730124.1:120946-122362 GCF_000696425.1 Galeopterus variegatus | reverse complement strand
AAGGGTTAAGATCCCCTTACCGGTCATCTTTTTAAAAAAAAAAAAAAAAAGCTAGAGATTTTCAATCCTTGGATCTAAGAGTTTATGACACAAAATAAACATCAAAATTTGTAGGTGAGTTTTATTTTTCACCCTTATTCCTTCCTTACCTCTTTGAAAATACTTTTGTATCTGTGGTATTTGTGAGAAGATTAATACTCTTCTCCTTAACAAAAGTCTTGGGGCTATTATTAGATGTCTAATTTACCTATCTTACTTAAATCTCTAATTCACCTATTTTCAACATACTCTTCAAATTCATCCAGAGTATTGCTACCAGATTGACCCAAGACAAATTTGACCTATCACCCCTAATTAAAATACATCAGAGGCTACTCATTACTTGCAAACAATGTCCAAATTCCTTAGTATGATTATTCCTAATGTGGCCCACCGTCACTTTTCAATCCCAATGTACCACATTACACTCTCTATTTAGCACCAAACTGCTTGCAGTTCATTTATTCATTATATTCATTTTATAAATATTTACTGAGCATAAATTGTCCATTAGCCAGTGTTAATAAGCATAGGGAATCCTGAAGTGAGCAAGACAAATATAGGCCACCTTCCCACAACTGATAGTCTAGCTTAAAAAGGTTTCATACTGCTTTTTACAGTGCCCTCCTGCTCCCAAATACCTGGCGAATACAACTGACCTCTCAGTTCAAGGCTCAACTCCTCTATGAAATCCCTTCTAACCATTCCCATTGTACCTGATACACACTGCCATCCAAGCACACTTAGCCCTTTATTATAACAATGTATTTACTAGTCTATCTGATCAAAATGGTACACATGCAATGACCATTGCTTATTCATCTTTGAAATGAATGAAAGGACACGGAAATAGAGACTATGAAGATCACATTCTAGCACACTGATGCATTTAATAAATATCTGTCTAGAAATGAAAGATTAAAGGAATTAATTACTTTATTCTTACAAAAAAAATTTCCTTCTTCAGTTATTTCCAAGTTACACTCTACATACTTTAAGTCCTTTAAAGTCAAATCATATATTATTGATCCTGCTTGAGCACATATTAATTACAAAATAAGTTTACTGAGTACATTCTCTAGATCTATAATTCACATCTACTGGGGCATGGTAAGACTCTTAATATAATACTCAGAAAATTGAAATCAACACTAATCACATTAACAGGGCCTTTAAAAAATAATCCATGTATGGTATTAAATTAACTTTATGAATGTATGATTTGAGTCATAAAGCCAATTCACTAATAATATAGGAATACAAAACCTTAGAATTATGGGCCGGCCCGGTGGCGCACTGCTGTAGTGTGCCGCTTAGGAAGCGCGGCTGCGCTCCCGCCGAGGGTTCGGATCCCACATACAGACTGGTTCCCGCTCA
>NW_007730124.1:116472-120566 GCF_000696425.1 Galeopterus variegatus | reverse complement strand
TGAGGGTTGCGATCCGTTGCCGGACACGGAAAAAGACAAAAAGGAAAAAAAAAAAAAACCTTAGAATTATTCATACCTATCCCCACCAAGAAGTTGTAGATCCAGACAACATAGAAGGAAAAGATTCCACAATTTAGAAAATGTTGTTGGATCCTATAGTATATAATAACAATAATAACTTCAACAACAATAATAGAAAATATACAGTGTTTAATGTTTGCTAAGCAACATTCTAAGCATTTTACATGTACTAACTCATTTAATTCTCACATCAAACCTATGAGATATCCCCACTATACAGACAAGCAAAATGAGGTACAATGAAGTAATTCACCCAAGATCACTCAGCTAATAAATGACAGAAGTGGATTTGAACCTATACGTCTGGTTCCAGAGTCTTTGCTATTAACCACAATATTATTCTTATTCTTTATTGTTATACAATGATAAAAGGCCGTGTAGACCTCGTGCTAACAAATGCCTTCCTAAAGACAGGTGGTATATTTTAGGAATCTTCAACTTCTTTTTAGCAATGACTTCCATTTTATACTTGAAGTATAAAAAATATTATGTATGTGTGAGACAATCTAGAGAAGGCATCAAAAGTTAGAGAAGGATCAGGGAGAAAGCTTGATTGTATTGTAATGCAGAAAGAAATTATATAAGGGCTGCTAGTCATACTGCAATATGGTAAAACCCAAAACGTTTAAGAGCTATAAGGAAAAGGCTATGTCATCTGTCAACCCACAATCAAGTGGATGAATCATGAAGATCAACAAACACATTACAAATAATAAATGGGAAAATCCACCTAAGGCACTGGCAACCATGCAATATTGACTTTCAAAAGCACTGCAATACATTTTATCTGTAGTTCTCAATTGTATGACAGCAAGCAGAATTCATAGCTTTTGTAAAAACTCTTTTTTATAATAATCCTTATCTAGCTATCACCACTTCATTCCAAAGAGTATAAACAGGTTGTGGGTTCAGACTATGACTTTGAAAATATAATCTGTAAAAAGTGGTTAGAAACAGAGTAATACACCATCAAATCAACAAACATACCATAAAGGGCCTTTGCACTTGTTTTCGAACTGTGTTCTCTGTCCACCTGGGAAAACGTGGGTGATGACCCATAGCCACTGTAATAAAAAATGGTCATTGTGTTAAGTTAAAGTTCAAAGTAAGTAATAAAAATTCAGAACTAGATAATAAAAATTCCAATGCACTATAATTATCTATGTTTTGAAAAAACATTCAGTTTATACTGAGTTTGTCAAAATGAACCAAATCCTGTTCTGGTGAGTGGCAAAGAAATAGAATATAAGAGTTAGTGCAAATCAAGACCTCCCCTCAAACACCAAGTCAGAACTGTAGCCAGGAGGATTCACCAAGCCTGAAACTATCTCAGAAGAGTTCAAATTAGCCATACTGAATCAAGTTCTGCATGGTAATTTAGTTATAACAAGTTTCCAATATTTAAGCTATAAGGGAATAGACACTTTTTTCACAAATACTTAAAATATAGTTAACCTAAATAATACCTGATAATTAAATTTAACCTGCTTTACCCTATATCTAGCCTCTTGTTACCAACATGTTATGTGAAGCAAACACTGATTTATTTGAATTTTACTCATTTATTCAGTAAACATATATTAAGTCCTAAAACCTAGAATAAGGAATATGGGAGGGAGAGACAGGATACTGTCAATAGGACAAGTAAGTAAAAGAGTTACAAAAGAATGTATATCTAGGTAAAACCAACAGACATAACTCAAAAGATCAAAGAAGGATTGATTTTTTATTAAGATGTCCAAGAAGACTTTACCACCAAGTTTACACTTAAACAGAATCTTAAAAAAAAAAAAAAGAAGCTCAATAGACAGCTGAAGAATCAAGTGAGAAAAAGGTATATGAAACTGATTCAAGAAATAACATGGTGTCTAAAGGAAAGTTCATATAATGTGATGTATCCAGAATAGATGGGTACCTAGAGAAGTAGAGGCAGATCGAGGGCTTTCTACATCATTCTTAAGAATTAAATTTGTATTCTCTAGATATAGTTAATACTACCTGCTCTGAAAAACGATGAGTGAAATATACACCACAATGGCCAATATCAAAAATAATATTAACCAGAACATATAACACAATGGCCACTTAAGTCAGGGTTGTGATATCAAGTTACGCCTGGAGCCACTGGGATTGTTTGATCTTTTTTCATTTTATACAATGGTAAATATCTCAATAATCTAAACTAAATGATTTTTGAACCTCCTCAAATACCAATATTTTACAAATAACAATAACAGAATGCTCCAGAGAAACTCAAAGCTCTGAAGTAGGGTATACTCATATATTTAACTATAAAAAGCAATAGTATGTAAAAACATCATAATGAAATATCTTCCAACTACAAGATCACTATCACTACGAGGCTGATGTTTACTTACCAGACCCAGTAAACTTTTAATGATAACATGTGTTAGTAATACAAAGATATTACATATTAATGAGGATGAACTACATGAAGAAATGAAAGTAATCATTTCATTAAAAATATAAAACAAAACCATGAAATCAAATCTCCAAAAAACACATTAAATATAAACCTTTCAACTTACTTCATTTGAGATGGGTACATTCCAAGACCACCGGGATGATTAGAAATATGACCATTCATTGTGGCTTTCACGCCTATGTTCTAAAAAAAGAAAGGCACAAAGATTAATGGCAATAGAAGGGTCATGACACCTCTTTCAAAAGTTATTCATTCAACAAATGTGTTACTGCTAGGAGTGATGCTAGAAACACAAAAACAAATATCTCCACCCTTAAAGAGCTCAGGCTCCAGAAGTACAGATGGACATTCAAACAAAGATCCAATTGTCATTTAACATTAATACACTAAAATTGTAAGCAAATTTACGTGAGTAAAAGAAAAACTGAAAATATAGTTCTGAGTCCTCTAAGAATATAGGCATAATTCTATATTCTGCCCAAACTCATAATCACTTGTCAACGTTTTGAGATGCTATTTTGTTTATTGTTTCATTATAAAAGTAATGTAGACTCATTTAATTAAAAACTTGAGAAATATATAAAAGTACAAAAGGGAAAAAAATCATCCAGCACCCCATCATCTAAAGATAACCATTTGACAGTCCTATCAATTACCTTTCAGTCTTTTTTCCTGCATGTAGTTTTCTTTCTTCCCTTCCTTCCTTCAAAGCACATTTGACAACATCCTATATACACGTGCTTGGATACATCTTTTTTCAATAGCGTTCATTTACACATTTCTTTTACTTTTTATAATGAAATAATTTTAAAAATCAACCCTGGATATTTAATTTCAGAAACTATTTTTTAATCTATTTTACAAGTTGAACAAATTTCTTTCAAACAAGATGAGTAAGAATAACTTCCTTATTGCTAAATGGAATGGCCTGTTCTTTCTCTCTTCTAGACAATACTGCTGAACCTGATTTATGAGTATTTCTATTAACTCCTGGATATTTGGTCCTCTTGGGTTCCATGCTAACCTGTTCTGGATCTTGTCTTATTTTTTCAACTTCTAACTTTTCATATACATTATATTATTATGTCCTCCCAACAACTGAGAGTTAGGCAGGACATAGCCCAGCTTTATTATAGGACAAGGGCAAAGGGGGTGGACTTATTAACAACTGTCAAGTGACTGTTGTGTGTCAGGTACTATGACAGACACTGGGACTACCAAGATAAACAAAACAGACATGGTTCCAGCTAAGGACCAATAGTATAGTGGAGGAAAATAGACAGTTAATAAATATATATATAATTATAAACTGCGGTTACTATTATAAAGGGAAAATTCAGAGTGATATGGGGCATATAATAAGGGAACTTAATTCAGATCAGGAAGGTATAGAAAGACTACGTAAAGAAATGATATTTGAGACTTGGTAACTTCAAGTTAGTTCTTCAGATGTCAGTGCAATCACAATGTCCCCAAGAAAGCTTTTACTGACCTTCCTGAACAGACAAAATCCCACTATCAGATACTCTCCACACCATAAACAATTTTTCAAAGTACTTACCACCAC
>NW_007730124.1:114377-115886 GCF_000696425.1 Galeopterus variegatus | reverse complement strand
GGCCGGCCCCCAAAACACTCAAGTTTAATTCAAGCTTTCCTGATGGTGTTGCTCATATTTATCCACTGCTTAAAAGCAAATTTCTAAATTAAGCAGCAAATATCGTCCTAGATAAGTACCACACTTACGAAATTACATTTATGCTAGGTTGTTGTATTCTGTTTTTTGTTTGTTTTCCTTCTTCAAGGTGCACTTAGATATAATCAGTAGTATGCTGATAAACCAATTCTTGGGTCAGAGCTGAGGGTGGGGGCTGATCTGTAATGCCTACTGATTTCCATGATATAAGTATTCCCACAATGGCCAATTTCAAGTTATGAGGGGTTTAATGGCAGTTTACAAAATTCCTAAATATTTCACATTTGGCTCTTGCAAGCCTATAGATTCCAACCACAGCACATCATTGCTACATTCTAGAATATGGGGCAGGACAGAGGCCTGGAATAACACTATGGATCTAGAGCTAATGGGGTTAGGACACAGGAATTCACAGATGCCCAGAATTCTAACACCATCTTTGGCACTAATTAGCCTAGGCAAGTCAATTAAGCCTCTGTTTCAATTTCTTCATCAGTAAAATAGAGATAATTCTTGGTCACACGGCTAGTGCAAAGATCAAATGAGATAAACGTGCAAGTTCCTTCCAAAGTTAAAAAAAAAAAGTATTCTTTAAAAACAAGCTGGTTCGTTCAGTACATAAATTAAACTCCCAGGGTTTGTGTTGATGTTGATCTGGTTTGCATTTTAAAACCCCAGCTTTAATGAAAAGTGATAGCCACAGCATTTCGTCTTTTCACGTTTAATTCTTCACAACAGTCAAATAAACGCGTGGTTTGTGTTTTGCTTTAAAGTAGTGATCTGTCAGAATGAGAACGTTAGAAAAGGGAATAGAAAATGTAAATTTGCTAAACTGAATTTTAAATATAGAAACTTTTCTCATTTGGTACTCTTGTTACAGGTGCTCATGTGGCAATATGGAGGCTTTCAAATATTTAAATATAGCAATTATAGTGTGTACCTTGCAAAGAAAACAATTACAAACATTTGTCTTTTTTCCTTTAGGCTTTTAAAAGACATATCCAATTTGTACCTATATAGACCATATACACAATTTAAAAAAATAATCAACTCATTGAAAAATCAAGTGTTTTTATTTTTATAAACTGTTAAAGCAACTTCACTAAGGAGACAACGTTTTCTTTGTCAATTTAAGCATAAGTACTCACAAATGCAGTTAATTCTACTAAATCAATTACTTAATTCTGCTAAAAGTGTACACTAAAACCATCATACCAGCTTCCAACTATTTGATTTCAAATAAGAACATCAATGTCCTTATGAAAACACTTTTTATAAAAAGTCATAGTTACTGTAATTTTCTACTTAGTTTCTACAGAAAACATTCTTTGACAATTATAAGAATAAAAATGATAAATTTAAGATCTCAGTTAAGCACACCAAAAATGTTAAATACTATAATTTTCAAATGAAAATTGAATATATGAAAAT
>NW_007730124.1:111444-113605 GCF_000696425.1 Galeopterus variegatus | reverse complement strand
GAATATATGAAAATCACTGTAAGAAAAAATAAATGAGGCTATAATCAGGCCAAACTAGCAAGTAACTTTATATTAGAAAATTTAAGATCCCCAAATATAAATAAAACTTTAGATTCCCCTTTCTTTTCTTTTCTCTTACTTGCCTCTGATACCAATTTTCAAATTTATGAATGAGTATGTAGTCATGACAATGTAAGATTTCCTCCTACCCAATCTTGCTATCACACACCTAGTAGCTCTCTGCATATTGAACTGTCCTTCAAATGGCCTGTTCTTTCAGAAAATGTCAGACTTTTTTTGTTTATTGAAGTGTTTGTTTGTTTGAGTTTCACAGAGTATCCTGAAGTATCTATACCTAGATTTCAATTTAAGTCTTTCAGTCTAAGCTATAAAATAGGGGGTAAGGGGGTAGTTATTACCATTACTAGGGTATTAACTGAAAGACCATTGAAACAATTTCCAACAATACTTTGTGGAAATCCCTACCAATGATTTTGCTTAAAACATAAAAAACAATCTGCTTTAAACCTCCTAAAGCATCACACATTGCATGTCTCCTGCAGTGTCCTCTAGAGCAACCACTTTTAGTACCTCTTACCAGTACTGTGAGTAAAGATATCACCATCTATTTTTCTATTATTTGGTGTAACATTAAATAATAAAAAATTTTATATATGAATAAACATAGAAAACTAATAACAACAAACTATTGTAATAATAACAACAGTGGTTAACCCTAATAAAGCTTTCACAATAATTTCAAGGTCATGTGGAAGAACAGTATTTTCCCAATTAAGTAGAGTAATTTTATGCCTGTAAATCAACACATTGTAATCACTTAACATAATTANCAATTAAGTAGAGTAATTTTATGCCTGTAAATCAACACATTGTAATCACTTAACATAATTATCTGAGTTCCTTTTTTTTATAATTATGAGAAAATTCTTAGGCTGTTTATAAGTTAGGACATAATTTTGGGAAAAGTCTATGATCAAATCTGAATGTTGTTGGCTTAATGACTGTCTGGAAAAAAATACTTGTTAGAAAGAAAATAGAAATATTTGTTACAAAGCATAATAAGCAAATTTTAAAAGAACTACTCTAGCACTGATTATATGTTCAATATTGTGATAGATTTCACAGGAAGGCCTTACACAGAGTAGAGCCATATTATATACCTTATTACTACTATTCTGAGTATTTCTCTCCAGATCTTGTCTACTCTCTGAGTTGTTATGATGACATCTTCAGCACACATGTATGGTTGGATGTTATTCATGGGAGACTACTAATATCTCAGATCAAAACATTAATACTTTATTAACTTAGGAAATATGGTGATTTTAAAAAAGAATAACTGCTGTTTATTGAGCTTCTATCCTACATCTGGTATTGTGCTAAATGTTTTTTAGCCATTATCTTATTTAATCTTCACATTGGATTTTGAAGGAAGTATGATTTTTCATTCTCATTTTATAAATGAAGAAATTGAGACAAAGAGACTAAGTGCCACTTGTGTAGTATTTTGAAACTTTTTAAAATCATATAGTGCCATGAATGACTGAACAGTAACATCCTGTCTCTTTAAGCAGATATAATCAAAGGCGCAGGAGAACACGAAGGAAAAAGGAAAAGAAAATGACATCCAATGAGCCCCAATGCACATGACAGTTTACAAACATCACCTCATTATCCCTTACAAAAATTTTATGAGATGGGTTACTGGCTCTATTTTGTAGGTGAGAATGACAGCCTCAGAATGGTTAAGTCATTTGTCTAAGGGGTTACACAAGCTAGAATTAGAAGCAGGATTCAAATTCTGATCTGGTTGACTTATATCCCATTTTCTTTCCAATAAGTTACACTGCTAGTTTGAACACTACATACTCTACAGAAGTTTTCATTTCTTTTCACTCTGACTAGTTCAATGATACTGTTTATTCTAGTCAACAACTGTTCTTAAAATAAAAGTACTAAAATATGCTAGTTTTTGGAAGGGAAGAGAATTTACCTTATGGAAGAGGATATTACAATAGCAATAGTTCCACTTTTTCATGAAATGGCTTTATTGCTTCATAAACATACTGTTCACTGAAGAACGTGAAAAAATATGTCATCAAGTCTAGAAACCTCACATATTATAAACTACTTTTAATTA
>NW_007730124.1:109262-110269 GCF_000696425.1 Galeopterus variegatus | reverse complement strand
GATTTCTTTGTGATGAAAACATTTAAAATGCTCTCTTTTAGTTATTTTGAAATATACAATACATAATCTATAGTCATGTGCTGTGCAATAGAACACCAGAACTTATTCCTCCTATCTAACTGAAAGTTTGTACCCACTGTTAAGTGAAATAAGCCAGGTACAGAAAGACAAAAGCTATATGATGTCACAGAAATAGAGAACAGAATGGTGGTTACCAGAGGTGGGGTGATGGAGAGGGGTGAATAGGATAAGGGGGGACGTGGATAAAACCATCTTTGATAAGACTGAAACTCCTGAATTCTAATTTCAGTCTGTTGTATTAAATGGCCTCTAAAAATAGTAAATCATAAAACATTACAGGTAAAGTCAGAACAGTTTTAATCCACAAATGACATGTGACATTTTAATATTTAATCACCCTGTTACCATGATTACCTTCCTCTGCATAACCTAGAGCAAAGAATGCTCAGCAGTAAACTGAAGGTTCACTGCAGGTGATTTACTCTGCATTTTCAGTACAGCTCTTAAGAGGATCAATGTTTTACAAAATGTATTTTCTTAAATGGTTGCAACTTTCAAAGTGGGAAATGTCGCCTTTAAGCCACTGTTGGACTGAATTTGTCCCACTTTTCTAAATCATAAATACATCTTACTAAGGTTATTACAAGTAAAAACTTAATTGTTAAACCACACAAGACTTCTTTTTAAAGCAATGGAATACTACTTTTTAAAAAAAGGTGAAATAAAGCTTTCTAGTGTGTTAGAATATACATGCCTTTACCACTCTAAAACTACTTCTCGCATATTTTATTTAAAAAATGCTATTTCTTATCTCAACTTCATGTCCTCCTGCCTGTCATACTACTAAACATTATTTTGATAAGAGAAGAAAGAGGTATCATATCTTAGCAAGGATTATTCATTGTTTCAATTTGTCTATTCTATTTTAGACATGGGTCAAGACATGATTTTACAGATCCAAATGCCAGAATAATTGTAATGAGGTT
>NW_007730124.1:106176-107870 GCF_000696425.1 Galeopterus variegatus | reverse complement strand
TTACTTCTCAAAATACATTGTACTTGATTATCATGCCCCTTTACAACTTACTCTCCCCCCCCTTTCCCTCCCCCCCATCTTATCTGTTCTCTTGACTTTAGTTCAAGGAATTTTTGTAGTTATTCTGTCTTCTGCCCCCCCCTTTATTTGTTTATGTGTTTATTTATTTATTAATTTTTAGCTCCCACAAACAAGTGAGAACATATGGTATTTCTCTTTCTGTGCCTGACTTGTTTCACTTAATATTATTTTCTCTATGTCCATCCATGCTGTTGCAAATGGTAGTATTTTGTTCTTTTTTATAGCAGAGTAGTATTCCATTGTGTAGATGTACCACAATTTCCTTATCCGCTCATCAGATGATGGACATCTGGGCTGGTTCCAGCTCTTGGCTATTGTATAGAGAGCTGCAATAAACATCGGACTACAGGTATCCCTTCGACCTGATGATTTCCATTCCTCTGGGTATATTCCCAGCAGTGGAATCGCTGGGTCATACAGTGGATATATCTGTAATTGTTTGAGGAACCTCCATATCATCTTCCATAAAGGCTGCACCACTATGCAGCCCCACCAACAGTGGATGAGAGTTCCTTTTTCTCCACAACCTCTCCAGCACTTATCGTTCTCTATTGGATGTTAGTTATCATAAATGGAGTGAGATGGTATCTCAGTGTGGTCTTGATTTGCATTTCCCAGATGTTGAGTGATATTGAACATTTTTTCATGTGTCTGTTGGCCATTCGTATATCTTCCTTTGAGAANATCTTTTATACAATCTTTTTTCTCCTTTTTGTTAATAATTATCTTCCCCCCAACTCTTAGTTTTCCTTTATATCCTTCATTAATTTTATCCCTTTACTTCCACCAGAAGTGGACGCCTCCTTTCAACACTTTTTTAAGAAATAGATTTAAACACTATCTACTCTGTCATTATTCTGTCATTTTTATCTTTCTGCAGGCCTCTCTCCCAGATCCCCATATATTCCTGCTCTGATCTAAAGTGATTACTCCCTGTTCCTCCGGCACAGCTTTCATCATGGAATCCAAATTCATCATCACCCCATGCATTCCCTTCATCTTTCTCCTGTCTCGTACCCTTGCTTCCTAGATCCCAAGTCTCCCTCTTTCATGCTTTTACTTTTTTATTTTGGTAGATCACATACTTCAGGAACTTCCTGAGAATGAGTATTAAAAAGGTAAGTTTGGGAAGCTTTAGATTTCTAAAAACATGTTTATTCTATTTTTATACATGATCAACAATTTGTCCTGATTTTGAACTGTAGAATGAAAATCATCTTTGCAGCAGAAGTCTGAAGCCACTGCTCCTCTGTCTTTAATACTGCTGCTGAATGTCAGGTGCCAATCTGACTGTCAGTCTTTTGTACAGAGCCCATTTTCTTCTTTCTGGAGTCTGGGGATCTCCCCCTGATGTTCTGAAATTTCATGGTACTATATATTGGTATGGATGTTTTTTAAAAATTTGAATACATTAGAAACTCAATAGGCCTTTTCAAACTTAAAAAGCATCATCCTTAAAGTCCATGAAATTTTCTTGTGTTATTTCTTTGATAGTTTCCTCACTACATTTTTTCCCCCTAAAAAATTCAATTATTCTGGCCGCACTGGAGAATGCGCCGCTTGGGAGTGCGGAGGCGCTCCCGCCAAGGGTTCGGATCCCATGTGGAGACCGG
>NW_007730124.1:89418-105229 GCF_000696425.1 Galeopterus variegatus | reverse complement strand
GGGCGTGGTGCAGGCGCTACACCGAGGGTTGCGATCCCGTTACCGGTCAGTAAAAAAGACAAAAAGGAAAAAAAAAATTTTCAATTATTCTGAGCAAGACATCCTGAACTATGTTTCTATTTTTCTTGTCTTTCCTCTTTTGTTTTTCATTTCCTAGTATTTTTGTTCTACATTCCAGGTGGTTTCCTTCACCTTATCTCCAAAACACATTTGAATTTTTATTTCTTCTATCAATTTTCCATTTCCAGGAGTACATTTCTGTTCTCTAAATGTTCCTTTTCTTATAGTACCTCCTATTTCCTGATTGCAGTTTATTCTCTGATCTTTCTAAGAATATCAATGATAATATTTTAAAGTTTTCTTCTCCCTTCATGTTCTCTATTTCTGCTAATTTCCTTGTTTTCTCCAGGTTTGTTTTGGTTTCTGAATTCCTTTAAATGTCTGGTGATCACTGGTCACTACTTATATTGAAGATGAAGTACTGAAAAAGCCGATAAGAAAGTCCTTACAGATGGATGGGCCTTATGAACAGATAGGCTTCACTGCACAGCAATCCTGCTGGGAGACCTCAGCCATCAGTATCCATAGGTCTTTTGCATAAATCGATCAGATTCTTCAAAGATGCATCTTCCAATTTCAGGCCTGGAGAAAGTAAAGCCAACTGCCAAAATTTTGCAGTAAGTGGAAGGAGTGGGCTGGGATGTCTCATTGTTTAGTAAGTATTTCACTTAATTTTCCATCCTCTATCTGTGCATTGGTATCCCCACCTAAGAGTTCTCTAGTTCACGTTCTCCATAGAAAATAAACTTTCAGTCTTACTGGATTGTGAGGGAGGATCGGGGATTTAAGTTCATTTTAAATACACTATCGCCTAATCCTCCTATTTTCAGCCTCACCCTCAGTCTTGAGCCTTTTAGAAGTTCTGAAGTGAAAATCAGGGTGCTTCTCAATGTCTCTCACTAGTTCAGGCTTCAGCTTCAGGATTTCTAGGTTAGTCACAATTATCCCTGGGCTTTCCAGAATCCCTTGGTCTCACTGTGTTTCTGCATTTTTAAAATCCCTTTGCTGTTATTTTCTTTGGAGGAAGTGAAATAAACGTATGTACAGGTCTGCCATTTTTCTGCAGTATACTTTGATTGCCTAACATTAGCAAACATCTGTTAATAAAAAAACTCAAGAGGAAACTTCAATTCACCTCTAATATGAACTTGAGAGGCTCAGGTGGACTATGAACATGAGTACAAGTTTATACTAAAAATAAAGGTACTATAACAGCCAGAGTGAAAGTAACACAAAAAATGAAGGAAATTTATGTTAATAAAGTCAGCTGATATTTTGGTAGTATATGTTTAACTACCTGTTGTTATGATAACAACAAATGCTGTTTTCAAATCCCAGAAGAGAAACAACACTATCATGCATGAAAGTGAGGCAATACCCCAGCGAAATCAGGCACTGTTCATAAAAACACTCACTCTTCAATTTCTTTTCTAGAAATTAAATCATAATTTTAAATGTACAACAGAGTTAGGTGTCTAAATGAAACCTGAAATTCATCCTTAGGTAAACAGCCACTAATTTATCCATTTTGATCATTCAGATTCTTAATTATTTCCAAAGAGAAGCCCATTTAAATGAATACAGGTAGGAGCAAATTCTTTGTGAGCTATCCCAAAACAAAAGCAGAAACATCTGTGCATCAGTCTTAAAATTCAAGTTGCTCATAAAAGTAGTAAAAAACTTTCTTTTCTTAAGTCTACATATTTAGACAGTCATAAAAATAAAGGGGAAAAAAGTTAAATCCAATGGGAAAAAAACTTAAGCCCATTAAATTGCATATTTAAAAGGCAATATGCTTTGATTGTGGATAGTACTAGCTTTAAAAAAAGTCTGCTAAATTATAACAATGGAAGTTTTCAAAAATATCAGTAAAGCTCCTAATAACCATGAAACCATTAAATTGCATATTTAAAAGGCAATATGCTTTGATTGTGGATAGTACTAGCTTTAAAAAGTGTCTGCTAAATTATAACAATGGAAGTTTTCAAAAATATCAGTAAAGCTCCTAATAACCATGAAGTCATCCATGAACTGAGGTAAACCTCACTATTTCACTTCTGTAAAAACAGTAATGCTCAACTATTAAGTATTTTAGTATGACAGCCACTATGCCAAGCACTTTACCATGTATCATTTTACTTAATTTTTACCACATTACAAGTTACAAGAACTCCTTTGTCCCATTTTAATGAGGAATCTAAGACTTATGAAAATTAAAAGTAAAGGTAACTTGGCCAACACATCAACAACTAACTTATATCATGGCATCAATTGACCAGAAATTGTGCTTTTAACCACTAGTATATATTTCTTTTTAATAATGATAAATCTAGTATTTTGAAGTTGGCTGGGGAATGTCAACATGGACTAATTAGAAGTCAAAATGACCTCTATAAATGATTATTCAAAGAAGATTCATTCAACACTAATTGGCAACAGCCAATCTGAGTACTAATTCATTCATTCATTTACTCATTTAACAAGTATTTACTATGTAACCATTATGTGCCCATCAGCGCTCTAGACAAGAACTGTCCAATACAACTTTCTTCAGTTATGCTCAATACAGTAGCTGAGCACAAGTGTGGAGCACTTGAAATGTGGCTAGTGACACTGAGGAACTGAACTTTAAATTTTATTAAATTTAAATTAGTTTAAATTTAAATGTAAATAACCACATATGGCTAGTGGGTACCATATTGGACAGGACAGCTCTACATATTGAGTGCACAGTTAACAAAATAGACATGGTTCCTACCATCATGAAGCTTACAATCTAGTGGGACAGCAGCATGAAATAATTAAACTAATAAATACAATAACTTCTGTTAACTGGTTAGAAAGAAAAATAGAAAACAAAGCATTTATAAGGATATAAACTCAGACTGAGTCAAATCTAGCTATAAAATTCCAAAAAGTATAAGACTGAGAGATCCATTTGGAAAATGTTATCTCAGGATTTCCCAACGTAAAATCCAGAAAAATTACTGAACCACTGAAACAAAGAATTTATGCATTTGTTGAAAGTGCTTTCAGTGTTTCATGACTGGTGCACAGAAACAGTAGTGTTGACAAAGAAATCCATGCAAAAATAATTTTGACCCAGAATGCTGTTATTTATTCTTTTTCAGGTAAGTCTAAATATAAACAAAACTAAATGAAGGAGAGTAGGGATGACGATGCACAAAAAATAAAACAATAAAATCTACAAAACACTAATTTTAGATACTTTAAGAACTTGGATTTGATGAGTTGAGAAGTCAAAGAAAAACAACTGAACTACTATTCCACTTGGGTAAAAATGGGACTTTTTTATAGCAGCATGTCCACTTTTGAGCCAGTGTCAATATAAGCCCCCAAAAAATATTTGCCAGGAGTTACATCCCTGGACTTGAATACCTGGAATTGAAAAAGAGCAGAAACACAACCCTCTACAGTAAACTACTAAGTGAAAAGAGATGTTTGGATCAGCAAGGAAAGGGAGAATCACCACAAACCTTCATGTTCCTGGATCATATTGTGTGGATTTTTGTTTGGGAATTTAAGAGGGATTTGTTTGGGTAAGTAGGCTCTTTGAGGTCAGAAGGAAGAGGAAATTTAAAGAGGGAGTTATCACAAGGGCTGGTAATGCTTCATTTGCATTTCTTTCTTTCCATTCCCACAGTTCCCATCTCTAAGTAACTGGGAAAACGGCCTGTAAACTGAAGGTGAAACTTGGGGGACAAACACATTTGATTTAATTAAAATGTGTCATTCATAAGAATAAGTTTATTTTAACTTTTCTAACACCCCCCCCCAAAAAAAAAATTAATTCCAGCACCTGATTAAATAAACTGGGTATCATTTAGCTAGCATAACTGTTGTGCCCCATTTTAAGCCAAAGGATTTTATAAAATCAATGGACTAAGAGAACTAAACTACTACTAGTATGGCCAGTAGCAATGATATAAGGAAGAGGAGAAAGGGGGGTGGAGCTAACATTCAGAGAGCACTATATGCCAAGCACAGTTCTAAGTCCTTTACATGTATTGTTTTCTTTTCAGTATCACGACAACCCCACGAAGTAGGAACCACTATTATCCCCACCTTACAGATCAGTTAAATTAGATACTGAGTGTAATAACATATCCAGTGTTAAAGAGCTAATATGCAGTAGATGTGGAATAAAAGTCAACCACTTTTCCACAGAGGAAAATACAGAGAGTTGGTTTTTGACCAAAATTACATGATTACGTGACATCTAAAAAGAACTTCTTTCTTTTGCTATAAATTTATTACGAATGATAGTCCATACGTTTGTATAGAAAAGAACTGATAATCTAGCTTTACTGATAAATTTCCAGAATCCAGTTTCTTTTCTTTCTTGTTTATGAAGTAAAGGCAGGATATAAAGATGATGGGCCCCAGAGTTTCAAAAAGATTCCAAAACTCTAAAAGGGCATGGCATCATCTGGACTTTGTTCAGCGAAGTTCATGCCTATTACAGAATATTTTTTCTATGGGAACATATTTCCAATTGTGTAACAGTAATCAATAAAACTAGAATTGACTTTCATATTCAACTTTGAGGGAATACGTTTTGCAAAGCATGGAGACATATGATCATGAAAGAAATATATATTTTAAAGGTTTTTTTTGAAACTGTTCAATAGAAGTAAAATGTTTTATCTCTATAATTTCATAAAGCCTTTTTAATAAAATTATGCTCATGAATATTTTATTTCTTGACCAAATGAAGACATTTACTTTAAATCTTCATATAAGAAAAGAATAAAACAATACTCTAAAAGCAAGAAAAAGTTAGTAAGAAATACTTTAGCTAGTTGAGTTAAAAATGGAAAATACTCAGCACCTCTAGCTTCTAACAAGAACTGCTCAAGGAAAAGAACAAGCAGTGTCCAACTCTCCTCCCAAATCCTCCTCTCTAAGTCACCCACATCCACACTGTAGAAAGCCATCTCCCTCCTCTAGCCTTTCCCTCTTGATCTCTCTTATTGTCAGCCTACTTCCTTATTTTCCCCAAATGGTATAGAAAAGTAAATACTTGTCCTTTTTTAAAAAAACACAATTTAACTGCTAAGAAGCCCTGGGAATCATACATGACAGCACACTCTAAGTAGTTAGCTGGAAAGAATAAGATGAATTTCCCTGCTCTCCCAACAACTGAGATGCTCCATTCCAGGACGCTAACATGGAAATTTTTCTAGGAAACAAGAGTTTGAATTCTATGAGATACAAGATTCAGTGTCTACAAGTATGCTGCTTAATCTCAACTGCCACTGTTGAAACCTCAGAAAAAGCCAGTTTTGCCAAGAGCCACATACATGTCTACTTCCCTGCCATGAAGGAAATATATAGGATGAAACAAACTACTGCAGCATATTCTTGTATGATTGTACATGCCAACTCAGAAAATCAAAGACTCCAACCCATCAAGGTCCAAATGCTTAAGATAAAAATTTTTTAAATGATTTTAATTAAAAAATTAAAAATGACCAACTATCAATCTACAGATCAATCTACTAATATAAATGGGCAAAGGACAAGCTGTTAGCCACAGCATGGATCACTGCTACCCACAAATGATCCCTAAACTTATTTAACTGTCCTTGCAAGCCTTACAGGGGCTCAAATAACAATTCACTGTTAGAAAACAAAGATGGTCCTACTGCTGTTCCCCAAGAGGAGGGAAAGGAGAGCAAGCTCACCCACAAGGCAATTTCCTAGCATCCAAAGACCACTTTCCCATTCCTAAAAGGAAATGATACTTCTGTTGAGAAGGAAAATATCTTTGATTTGCTTTTTCAGAACTAGTGGAAACAAAAAAAAACTTCCTAAGTATATTCCAATGCTTTTTATTGTGGTATCATGTCATTGTGAAAAGAACATAGTATGAAGATGGGCAGCCCTGAATGTAAACCCTGATTCCACCTGTGCCTGTGGATAAGTCATTATCCTCTCTGAGCCTCAGTTTACTCCTCTATGAAATGAGATAAAATTGTTATGATGACTATATGAAAATGCACACGTAAATCACCAGAGATCTATATCTATCTCCCTATCTATCTATCCTATTCCTTTATTTTCCTGAAGAATTACATATTGGAGAGAAATAAAAGTCCTCTATGAAATGAGATAAAATTGTTATGATGACTATATGAAAATGCACACGTAAATCACCTGAGATCTATATCTATCTCCCTATCTATCTATCCTATTCCTTTATTTTCCTGAAGAATTACATATTGGAGAGAAATAAAAATAGATAAGTTTTCCTTACATACTAGTTCTAAAATGAAATTCACTGAAGTAAAAACCAGTTGAGTCAACCAAATACAACTCAAGACAAATATATAATTAGGGTAAACAATGTTACCAATTACATACTTACACACAAAAAATTCCCTAGCTTTCCTTTCAAGGTCCACCACAATTTTGCCTTAAATAATTTCTCCAGTCATCAATATTCTTTCTAGTACTTGTACAAACCCTGACTACCACCACATGCTCTTCTTAGCATATCTTGCACTGACTCACATTCAGGCGTCTGCTCTTACCCTAAATACCCTTTCCACTACTCTATACGTGCTATGTAGCAATTTCTCAATTCCTCAATTCCTATCTCTTTTCTAAAGTCTTCCCTGACTAACTCAACATTAACAACATCTAGTCATTTTGCAATTATTTATCATGATTAACATTTTTTATGTGGCTATAAAGAACCACTCTGATTATTTTGTATCTCCTATGTAACTCTCAAGTACAGCAAACCAGTACAGTCTTTTGCAAAATAATTCATGTATTGAAGTTGTGCTATAGAGAGTTTCATATACATGTGCCAAAAGAAAAGTCACAGAATTTTAAGTGACCACGGTGGGTATTATTACCAATACAAATTCCTCTACAATTTACACAAATAACTACCTGACCTCCTGTCTGAAACAAAACTGGTGTGAAACAGAAACTAATTTGGAAGTACAGAACTGAACTAAAATTTTAAAAAGGAATTTATTTAGAAGAATTTCTACAGTCACAAATTGATAGGACCTTCAGAGTTATTAATTGAGCAGAAATACCATTGAAGGCACTGTTGTTAGTATAATCACGTATCAATGATGATTTTAACATGTGATCTGAAAAGCAGAACTTTTGGTAAAAGTACACCCATTTATATCATGAAGGTTCAAAACTGACTCAGAGGAAAAAGTATTATCCTCTGACTCACTAAGACCACTTCCTGAAACACCCAATGTTTTTCTTGGAAGGAAGTCCATACAAGTGCCATTTCTTTCAAACACTGATTAGACAAAATTGAAGTCTAATACAAAATAAACAAAAGACATATATTTTCCAAAGCCAACCAGTTTTCAAAATAGAGAATATTTTATAAACTTACGTTCATAAGAGAGAAGACTGTAAAAACAGTCAAAAATTGATAATCCAAGGTATATTATAAAGAATAAAACTCTGACTACCTACACATATCCTCTTTATACTATAATCTCTTAATGATATAGAAGCAACTTTATGATTTTAATCCATGAAATTAACTAATGTCTTTAGCTTCAAAACAGTCACTTTTTTTTTCAAGATAATTCTTTTCTCCTCTCTTTATCAACTGTGTGGCAAATATTTAGCAATTATTTTTTTAAAAAAATACTTATGAAGTCTTTATATATGCCAAACATTGTTATAAATTCTTTGCATGCATTAATTTAAGTCATAATCACAACTGCTCTAAGAGACAGGTACTATTATTATTTTCTATTTTACAAATGAGGAAACCGAGGTACATAACAATGAAGTAGCTTAGCCAGTATCACACAGTTAGTACATGGTAAAGCCTCACATGCAGGCAGATCAACACAAGAACCCAAACTCTCAGTTTCTATGCCACGTCTGTGTGTGACCACACCCCTTCAGAAATGTTAAACACACTTAAGCATGCACACACACATTTACACATATACAGATATGCATTAACATTTCATGTTTACAAAAGCTTTGCCTACATTCAGGTATGTCCTTTTCATACACTAGTTTATAAATTCTTTTTTTTTTTTTTTTTTTTTTTTTTTTTTTGACCAGTAAGGGGATCGCAACCCTTGGTGTGGTTTATAAATTCTAATGTGACTATTATACCAATAGGACTTGGGTACAAATAATACCAAGTCTTCAATCTGGAAGAACAACTACTTAGATAAGCTTTGAAACATTCCACTGTCCAGCTACATTTATGTCAGTCTCACTTGTTTTCAGTGCTAAAACATTGGAAGTATCTCCCAGACATATAAAAACACCAAAATGATATTGTCCCGGACACAGCCCTTAGGGGAGAAAAATAAACATAACATTTCCTTCTTCAAAACAACAAGCAATTAAGCCTAACCTTGCTGTTTATTTCCTCTTGAGTAATCTAAACTGGAAACACTTCAAACTTATCAGATCCGCAGTATTTTGCTTTCAGTAGAAAGATCATCCTTTCATATGTAAAAGGTGATGTCAGCTAGTAAGTATCGGTTCTTATCTATAACCAGTTCCTGGAAACTAGTTTACATATTAAATGGCTGTATATTTCTAGTTCTACCATTTGAAAAAGAAATGTCTAAGTAGCTAGTGAGGCAGACTAAGCACTCTCAAATAAACCACATCACTCTGACCTGCAGATTATTAGAGAGCAACATTAGAAGGGCAAATTTATACCAAAAGGGTGAAGCCCTTAGAGCAGCAGCCTAAGGAAACAGGAGGTTCCCATTGTTAATAACACTCTGTAGGTGCTAAAGATTCAGAGGTGCTCTTGGAAGCCTGCCTGCCCAGGATAACTTTAGAGCCAAGACAGATTCATCCTGTTTCCTTAAAATATACCAGATACCCAAGAGACACAGTGAATGAAATTCTACCACTGAAAATTAATTCATTCTTCTGAGTTAGGCATTTTCATCCCTAGGAACCACATTTAAAGTATAAACACTTCTGGGTGTAATAACGTGCCACTAACATTTAAGTATTAGTTATCAGATACTTTCTCCTAGGATCGGAGGACTCCAGGGTTATATAAGAACGCCTGTGAAGTCGGTGTGCCCAGAAATAGAAGAAATCTGCATAGAATTGGAACAATAGCAAACTCCTAAAGAAAAAAAAAATACCTGCTTGATACTTGATACTTGTGCCTATATCCAGTAGATATATACAGTATATTAATAATTACTGAAATTGTAAAAGGAGTACCAGCTTATGCATGGAACAATTATTTATTGGAGGCAAACATCCTATAGAGCGAGAAAAAACACGTAAGAAATTCATTCATTCAGAATTTTTTGGACATTACCTACATGGTGTTGTGCTTTGCATGAGGACACAGAATGGTTTTTCTCTCCTCCAGGAGCACTCAGTTTAGCAAGAGATGTAAATATGCAAACAAATAATTACTATGCATTTTAGTAAATGCTATTATTGTGGCATGAACAACGTACTATGAAAGTATCTAGCTAGGGCAGCTGTCGGTATGTTTCATATCAAAGACAGTAGAAACAGGTCTTGAAAGACACAGAAGAGTGTGTCAGTTGGCACCTGTAGGAGCAGTTAGAGGGCATTCCAGGCATATGCAAAGCATGGTATACAAAAGGACATGAGCTGCGGGGAATAGTAGACATTCAGTGTGGCTGCAATACAGACTGTATAAAAAGAAGATGTGGTGAAAAAAAGCTTGATGCCAGATGGTGAGGGGCCCTGTAGAGCATATAAAAGAATTTTGAGATATCTTCTCGGAAATGGTAAGTCAACAGAGAAATAACAATCATATTTTACTAATGTTTAAGAAAATAACTATACGGGCATTTTAGAAGGCAGATTACATCAGGGAGCAAAGTTAACTAATTTTAAGAAAATTTTATCTGTTTCGTTCCTATGAGAATCTTCCTATTCTGCTCTATGTATTTTTTGGAAAAATTAAGATTCACCTACATCATTCCCATAATTTCTTCAAACTCTATAATTCTCCACAGAGAAAGATATTTTAACTAATTTAAAATGTGCCTACCAATAACCTGTAAGGACACAGCCCCATTTCCTAGAGTTATTAGTTACATAAGAAATCCAATGAAGCTGTATTCATTATATTCTAGAAAAGTTCTCTTTAAAATACCAAATACTAAGAGAATAAAAGGGTTTTCTTCTTCTTGTTTGACTTGTTTGCTTCAAACATACTTTAATGGTGTGGCCACTGTGGAAAGCAATGATGTTCCTCAAAAAAATCAAATATAGAACTACTGTACAATCCAGCAATTCCACTTCTGGGTATATACACAAAAGAATTCAAAGAAGAGACAGATATTTGTATACCCATGTTCATAACAGCACTACTCACAATAGGCAAAAGGTGGATGCAACCCAAGTGTCATCCACCCACAGATGAATGGATAGGCAAAATGTGGCATATGTGCACAATAGAATTATTCAGCCTTTAAAGGAAAAGAAAATCTGATACATGCTACAACCTGGATGAACCTTGAAGCCATTATACTAAGTGAAATGAGCCAGTCACAATAGGACAAATACTGCATGATTCCTCACTTAAATGAAGTACCTACAGTAGTCAAATCCATGGAAACAGAAAGTAGAATGGTGGCTGCAAGGGTTTGCAGGGAGTGGGTAAAGGGCAGTTATTGTTTAATGGGTACAGAGTGTCAGATGAAACTGGGAAAATGAAAAAGTTCTAGAGATGGATGTTTATGATGGTTGCACAACAATGAGAATATACTTCAGGACTGGAAACTGTACACTTAAAGATGGGGAAAGTGGTAAATTTTGTTATGTATATTTCACCACAATAAAAAAATAAAAATTCTGAGAAACGAATGAACTACTGAATGTCTGTGAGCCTATCAGGTACACCTGCCTGGTCTGTAAGGTGAAGGCTGGATATAACTGTGACTGCTTCTGTAATGAGGATGAACTGCAGGAATAAATAATTTCCATGGCAAACACACACATGAAAGTTAAAACTGTCCTTATAATCCTCTGCATGTGTATACATACACTTATGTATACATATATGTGTGTGTATATTTTAAAATTTGAACTAGATTATCATTATACTCCACTTTAATAGAGATCAAGAAATACAATCCCTAATTTACAAAAGGAATAAATTGAACTGAATTTTACCACCAACAAAAAAAAGAACACTGGTCCAGTTTTTACCAACTCCTAATTTCTAGTCCAGCTCTAACATTATCTGGCTGTATCTCTGCAAATGCCATTCCTCACTGATCCTTAATTTTCACATTAGTCAAATGGAGCAGGCTCCTTGCTACACCCCTACACATCAATCTCACAGTACACTGAGGGGAGAAAATTAGAGGAAGTATACGTAAAATTGCTTTTAAAGTACACAATGATTTGGAATAGATAGGCTCTTTTACAAACAGATCTTTCGACTTACAAAATGACTCAAAAATTTTTTTAAAGTCTCTTTTTCACTTTTTAATTGAGCTTTCAACAATCTAATATGCATATAAACTTTGAAGAAAAAATCCACTAAACAAAATAAACATTAATATTCCAAAGGAGGTAAAAAAAAGTCTATTCCATAAGGTGGTTTCAAGGGTCCAACTTTTAATTTGAAATGCAACTTCCCTTTAAAAAGTTATTAACTTGATGTTCTAGGGCAAATCAACTGTCAACTGCAGTTGTTAGAATATCCTCTGTTCCTGAAAATGAGCCAACTGACACTGACAATAGCTAACTCATTAATTTTAGTACTTTGGAAGAATCCATTTTAAATAAAGAGTTTTCATCCTGCCAGTACAACTAATCCTCCTCCTATCACACCCTTTGAAAGCCATTACTTTTGAGGGGCAGAAGTGTCTTTTTTCTCACTAATTGAAACAAAACTTTCAACTCTTGGCAAGCACTTAACCTCATCTGCTAGCCAATACAGTATTACCCTTTTAGTAAAATAATAATAATAATAATAATAATAAAAAAACAGATTTACTATATTCAGTAAGAAATTTTTCATACTTCTTTTAGACTCCCAGCAGTCTGATATCATATAAACCAAAGTTCACGAAAGCTTAAGCTTAAGTAAAACATACACAAGTATCACTATTAAATTCTTGATATACATGTGTTATTGTTACCACTTATCAGCTATTTTAACTCAAAAAAAGACTAGTATTCAAGAATAACCCAGAATACATTTTCCTCCTGTCTGTCTCCAATCCCTGTTTGCCTTCTCACCTAAGGTTACTACCCTCTCTCTTTCCTTAATTTTGCAAACTGATATTTCATCTCCATTTTATGGTAAACATCTTATAAAATAGTCCATCCCATGGCTACTACAATCTTTTTTCACACACTTGGGAAATATCCAATCCTCTGCCTCTTCTCTTCCTACTTTATAAATTCCTCATTACACCCAAACCTATAAATAAAATGATCTCAATTTAGAAGTTTAAATTTGATTTTGAAGAAATAAGCTCTATTAATAAGAAGTGTTTGCGTATTTAACTTTTTTAATAAATCTCTAAGCCTGGGCTGACCAGTTAGCTCAGTTGGTTAGAGCAAGGTGCTGATAACATCAAAGTCAAGGGTTCGGATCTCCTTACCCACCAGCTGCAAAAGAAACCTCAAAAAACAATCAATCAATCAATCAATCAATCAAATCTCTAAGCCTGATTGTCATGTTACTTGGTCAACAGTACCTTACCCACCAGCTGCAAAAGAAACCTCAAAAAACAATCAATCAATCAATCAATCAATCAATCAAATCTCTAAGCCTGATTGTCATGTTACTTGGTCAACAGTAATCACCTAGAGAACCCAGGATCATGTATTCCTGTACATAACATCCTCTACTGGCTGGTAATTTTTCGAAAAGTGGCTATATTCATCCTATCTCAGATTTATTGCTGGCATTGTGATAATGCAAATTCCTTTTTCCTTCACAGGAGCAGATCTAGTTGAAGCACTCTACATTCATTTTTCCTGCCTTTTCTGTGCAGACTGTCTCCAGGTCAAGCTCCATTCAGACACTTACTCAGCAATTAAGAAGGTGTGGGAAAGCTGGGCTGCAAGTGGCCTAGGGTAACCTGGGATTACCAACAATCTCAGTAGCTTAATGTAATTAGGTTGGCTTCAGAGACGAGGGTAGTAGCCTTCACCCAGGTAATCCCCATACTCACAATACCACCACATTCCCTATCAAACTGTCTACTCATTCTTTATCCATCAAATAAATCTTGCGGAGGTGCAACTATGTGCCAACAGGTACTATATTTACAAAGCTGGACATACAATGATGAACAAAACAGATATAATGCCTGTCCTCAAATCTGCTGGGATATACAATGGCTTTCTTTGATATTTCCTTAAATATAACAAGCTCTTTCCTTTCTCGAGGCCTATCTCGCTGTCTAGAATATCTTTTTTGTTTTTGTCTGCTTAACTCCTGTACCTTAGCTTAAATGGTCCCTCCTTGAGAAGTCATTCCCTGATTCACTAGTCTATCTTAAATTCCTACATTACATGTTTTCATAGTACCCTGAAATTTTCTTCATTATACTTTACAGTTAAACATCTGGGCCAATATTTGCTTTTCAAAAATAAACTGTTATTGGGTACACTTTCTACTGAAGCAGAACACACTTTTCTATTTTGCACTTTGTAATAAAACATTTTAAATCTTATCTTTCTTTTAGGTGAACATTATTTTAAATTTTTAATATGAGACTTGAATTTTATGTTCTTTATATTTTCTCTAGTACTTTTTATACAGTTTATCCAAAGATATTCCTTCATGTGCAAATTTTGTAATAAATTACACAATTCTCCAACCTACCCTGTTTTTGTATATACAACTTAAGTGGTTTTTTCTTATATTTTACACACTAGTTAAAGTTACTACAAATGTTCACATCTGGTATCTACTTAGATATTTTCAAGTCAGAATTCTGAACAGTTCATACTCACTTTTACAAACAAATTTCCCTCACCACTTTATTATCTGGAGCTAGCCAGACAAACTTACACCTGAATCCCACTACTTATTAAATATTAAATTTTAGGCTTGCTTAGTCTCTATTTTCCTCTATTTTCCTTGTAAAGTGGTTATAAGATCTCTTACAGGTATGAGAAATAAAAAGATACAAAACCATTACCAAAATATCATGCTAAACAAATACCAATTCCTTCCTAGATGTAGGAGGAAAGGTACATGTTTGAAAATACAGCCTCTTATAAAATTTTATACCACTTTACATTACCTAATCTGATTTCCTAAAAGGGAACAAGTCTAACTTTTTTTGCTTCATGGTATATACTTCAGGTCAGTATTGACAAACTTTCTGTAAAAGGATAGGTAAATAAAAATTTGTGGGCCATGTACCATCTCTGTCCATATTCTCCATTTTTGTTTTTGCTTTTCATAATCTACTAAAAATATAAAAACCATTCCTGGCTTGTAGAAAGAAGAGCCCACTGGCTATAGCTTGCTGACCATATGCTTTAAGTTCATACCTACTCATTAGTGCTACCCTTCCTCATCTTAATCAATACCCAACTGAACAACTACACTCCTTACTACTTACCAAACTTTCAGTTTAACAAATGCTAATTAAATACTTGCCCGTGTGTAAGGCCCTGTGAGGTAACTCACCACCTAGAGAAAAAAAGATACATCACATGCCACATAAGTACATACAAAGCCTATCCAAGCCTTCCTCTAGTGTCACCTCCTTCTTCCCTCTGATTTTTCTGTGTCTCTTACTAATCAAGATTTATAGCATAACCAATTTATGCTCACAACCTCAGATTTTTCTTACCATAATCTTGTACTGAATTTGGTGGTTTTAGTGTTTGTATGACAATGTGATTAGGCTTCTTGTCCCACCGAGTTAGGGGCCCTCTAGTGCTCATTCTCCATGAGGCTCTCTCTTTTCAATTCTGAAATACTGTCATAAATTCACCTTCCTTTCCCCCACTCTGCCAACTTCCCACAGTCATTTCTTCCTGTATTTGTAGCTAGGCTCACTTCCTTGTCCCTAATTCTATAATTTTTCCTCCCCTTTTTATGTATAAGCCCCAGGAAAAAACTTGGAATTAGGTGTCAGAATTAGTTTCTGTTACTCCTCTGCCTATGATGATGTGTGAATTCTTAGCCTGAGTACCTTCATTTCTTCCTCTAGCTCAGAGGTCAAAACAGCCTGTGATGCCAATCACAGACAGTTATTAAGTGCAGATGAAATAACACATGTGGAAGTACTTTATTTCTAATCTGCAAAGTACTCTAAGAGACCACTAAGATCAGAATTCAGACTTGATTCAAGAACTGGCTCTGCCATGTATATTTATGAGCTGCTGACCTTGGACAAGTTAATTAACCCCTCTAAGCCTCACTTTCCTCATCTGTAAAATAAAGACAGCAATAATACCTACTTTATACGGTTTTGTGAGGATTACATGCTATAATCCACATCAAGCACTTATTATAGTGCCTAATACATGTAAAGGCTTAAAAAATGTTAAACATAATTATTATTATTTAAGGATAAAATATATTAAGATATATTTTTACTCCGGGGGGGACAGGCCTTGTATGTATGTTTACTTCTCAGTATCTACTTGTTTTTGAGCTTACCTACTTATTTCCATCAGTAAGTTTTTTGTTTTTTTTTTTTCCTTTTTGTCTTTTTTCGTGTCCGGCAACGGATCGCAACCCTCAGTGTTGCGCCCGTACCGGACCGGGACC
>NW_007730124.1:85749-88535 GCF_000696425.1 Galeopterus variegatus | reverse complement strand
CCCTCGGTGTTGTGCCCGCGCCTCGCTCAGCCAGTGAGCGGGAACCGGTCTGTATGTGGGATCCGATCCTTCGGCAGGAGCGCACCACAGCACTCCCAAGCGGCGCACTGTAGCAGTGCGCCACCGGGCCAGAGCCCAGTAAGTTTTTTTTTAAAAAAAAAAAAAAACAACTAAACAGTGGGTAAACAAGTCCTTTGGCATTTTGCTTGGTTGAACTGTGTTCTTCCCTACAGGGACTGCCTAGTGTCCTTACCACTAAGGGAAGGTGGGAGTGAAGAGACCAATCATTTCACATTCTGTATGTTATCAATTAGTACAGTCAATTCTGTTATTATCATGTGAGATATACATTCCTATACAAATCACAATGCTAAGCAAAATCACTTCATTAAAACCACAGGGTTTATGGGAAAAATAACACTAGAAGCTCAACACTCAAAAACTCTGTCAGCGACACATAAAAAAGAAAAGAACCTAATAAACACTATAGCACAGTTTTACATGTTCTATGGTTAAAAAATAAATAAAAACTACAATAATATGGCACCTTATATTGAAAAAGACTTAAGGTTTGCTTGTGAAATTGGGTGTCGAAAGGTTGTGAGTTATTGGGAAGTGGTGGAAGAAAGGTTACCTGAAATTAGAAGAAAAATCATAACACAAAATGCGGATAGGTGTGGTTCATAACACGTGGTGAAGTGAAGGTGTGGTAGCTAGAAGATATCCAAGGTGTGTGCATGTGCATTTTGTGTATCCTACGCAGCTTGGTTCAGCTAGGTAAGATTTTCTGTGTTCGCCTACTATTTTCTCAGATGAAATCAAGCATAAGCAAAAAAGTGAAATTTACATAATGCTCAAATTATTCTCTAATATCAATCACGTAAGAACAAATTCTCATTTTCAAAACAAGCATTATAGCAGAAATGACTGTATTTATTCTCAAACTATGAGCTCATGAAAAATGTTCTCTGAGTCACAACTATAGTCACTATCTATAAAGCTGTGTTACTCTTCAAATGTTCTCTGAGTCACAATTAAGTCACTATCTATAAAGCTGTGTTACTCTTCAATTTTCTATTGGCCCAAAGTATTCACCTATAAAGAGCTGTTCTTCCCCTGTCAGTACTTAGCCACTATGCAACATGATTTAAAACATTTCTTAAGGATACTCTCATACACTGTTGGTGGGAATGAAAATTGATATAGCCACTATGGAAAAAAGTATAGAGGATTCCCAAAGAACTAAAAATAGAACAAACATATGATCCAGTAATCTCACTGTTTTCTTTCCAAAGGAAAAAAAAATTAGTATGCCAAAGAGTTATCTGCACCTCCAGGTTTACTGCAGCACTATTCTCAATAGCCAAGATATGAATTCAATTTAGTCCAACAGATGAGGTGGACCAGGAGAAATTTAATGGCAGTGGTCAGTAGACCTTAAGAATGAGGTAAATTTTGGTTATGAGGAAGAGACTTTCTAATTACATCATGAGTTTAAAAAAAAAAAAAGAGTCAGAAAATGGAGCTGTAAAGCATAAAGAACAAGAAGCCTAGGCCATAAATTAATATACATGACTCAAATGACGTTACATACTGGACACTGTATTTTATATGACAGGAAGTGGGAGATCCACTAACGATCTTTAACCAGAAGAATGTGGCATGGGTTATGAATGGGAAAAAGAGAACTCAATTGCCTTTCAGAAATCCAGGCTTTGAATAAGTTAAGAGAATTCATTCAAAGAGTCTTTAGAATGCCAAGCCAGAACAGCAGGAGGGCTTTCCTAAATCACAATCCAAAGTTTTGTGTCGACATTGATATTTGAAATGGCTCTATTTAATGGATACTAACTATATTATTTGCTCTGGCAAATTATATGAAAAGGTGAAGTAAAAAAAAAAAAAATTACCTGCATAAGAGGGAAAAGCCTATTTTTTTGAAACAATGAAAAAAGATAAAAAATACAATGGAAACAAACAGTAATAATAATGGCCAAGAGTTGTTACCAGAGTTTAAATTCTGGTGATGAGAATCACATAATTAGCAAAGTTAAATAATTTTGTTCTGAATTACATGTAAATATCTGACACAATGTATGTTTAATAATCAAGAAAATGTACATCAATGTTCCTAAAACCAAAGCCTTCTTGGACAAATGTTGAAATGTGACCTAAGGCAAGCTTAAGAAACTCAAATTCCATTCAGCTCACATCTTATATTACTAAACTCGGAGAGACAATATTTTACAAATTGCTTTAACATTTCAGAAAATGTACTGTGAATTAAAACTACCACAAGTTTCTTCTAATCCAATTCCCAAATCTAGTTAATACATTCTGTACGTAAGATTCTGTATACAAATGCCACAAATTTTAACCAAAGTAGAATTTCTTCATATAGCGGAAAAGTCAATTAAGTGCTTACACGTCAATTGAACAATTGAAAACACACAGATAAACCTAAACTCTAAAATAAAAAGGGAATTTTTCAATACTTAATTGTTTAATTAAATTAGAAATATCCTACAGGGTAAAGGATCAAAAGACTATATAATAATTTACTTCATTATATCTATACTCTGCACAAAATAAAGTTCAACCAAGCTATTATTTAGAAGTCTAAAACATAATAAGCTAACTTTTGTCACCTTAAAACTCCAAGAGGCAGTTGCCGGCCACTTAGCTTAGTTGGTTAGAGTGTAGTGTTTTTATTTTTTTTTACCTTTTTGTCTTTTTTACTGACCGGTAACAGGATCGCAACCCTCGGTGCTGCGCCCATACCAGGG
>NW_007730124.1:73009-84967 GCF_000696425.1 Galeopterus variegatus | reverse complement strand
TTGTAATAACTTCATGAAAGTATAGTTGTTATATCTTCTTCCCCGCCCCCCCCCCGTTTTTTTTTTTGTGTGTGTGTGTGTGTGTGTGTGTATGTGAGTGAATTGATTTGTTTTTTGTTTTTATTTTTTTTTAGCTCCCACCAATAAGTGAGAACATGTGGTATTTCTTTTTCTCTGCCTGACTCGTTTCACTCAGTATTATTCTTTCAAGGTCCATCCATGTTGTTGCAAATGGCAGTATTTCATTTGTTTTTATAGCTGAGTAGTATTCCATTGTGTAGATATACCACATTTTCTGTATCCACTCATCCGATGATGGACATTTGGGTTGATTCCAGCTCTTGGCTATTGTGAAGAGTGCTGCAATGAACATTGGGAAACAAGTATATCTTCGACTTGATGATTTCCATTCCTTTGGATATATTCCCAGGAGTGGGATAGCTGGGTCGTATGGTAGGTCTATCTTCAGCTGTTTGAGGAACCTCCAAACCATTTTCCATAGGGGTTGCACCATTGTGCATTCCCACCAACAATGTAAGAGAGTTCCTTTTTCTCCGCAGCCACGCCAGCATTTATCTTTCGGTGTCTTTTGGATTTTTGCCATCCTAACTGGGGTGAGATGGTATCTCAGTGTGGTTTTGATTTGCATTTCCTGGATGCTGAGTGATGTTGAGCATTTTTTCATATGACTGTTGGCCATTTGCATATCTTCTTTAGAGAAATGCTTACTTAGTTCTTTTGCCCATTTTTTGATTGGGTTGCTTGTTTTTTTCTTGTAAAGTTGTTTGAGTTCTTTATATATTCTGGATATTAGTCCTTTGTTGGATGTGTATTTTGCAAATATTTTCTCCCACTCTGTTGGTTGTCTTTTAGCTCTGTTAATTGTTTCTTTTGCTGTGCAGAAGCTTTTTAGTTTGATATAGTCCCATTTGTTTATTTTTCCTTTGGTTGCCCGTGCTTTTGGGGACATATTCATGAAGTCTGTGCCCAGCCCTATTTGCTGAAGGGTTTCTCCTATGTTTTCTTTAATAAGTTTTATTGTTTCGGGGTGTATATTTAAATCCTTGATCCATTTTGAGTTGATTTTAGTACATGGTGAGAGATGTGGGTCTAGTTTCAATCTCCTGCAAATGGATAACCAGTTATCCCAGCACCCTTTGCTGAAGAGGGAGTCCTGACCCCAGTGAATAGGCTTAATGCCTTTGTCGAAGATCAAATGGCAGTAAGTGCGTGGGTTGATTTCAGGGTGCTCTATTCTATTCCATTGATCAGAGTCTCTGTTATTATACCAATACGGTATAATATAGTGTTTTTTTTTTTTTCCTTTTTGTCTTTTTTACTGACCGGTAACAGGATCGCAACCCTCGGTGCTGCGCCCATACCAGGGACCGGCAACAGGATCGCAACCCTCGGTGTTGTGCCCGCACCGCGCTCAACCAGTGAGCGGGAACTGGTCTCTACATGGGATCCGAACCCTCGGCGAGAGCGCCGCCGCGCTCCCAAGCAGCGCACTCTCCAGTGTGCCACCAGGCCGGCCCTAGAGTGTAGTGTTGATAACACCAAGGTCTGGGGTTTGACCCCCATACCAGCCAGATGCCCAAAAAAAAACCCACAAAAAAACAAAAAACTAAAAACCTCCAAAGCATTCCCTTAACTAAACTTCATAACTACGTTAATGAATTAATGACACGTGATGCACCAAAAAATAAACTAAAAAGGACACTTCTCTATACAATTTATTTCAGAATTATTTACATTGAAATAAGACTAAACAGTTTATCCTTTCCATAGCCATTTCCCTTAATATAATATTTACTTAAGTTAAATTGAAGAAACAGTTTCCAAGTCCAGCTGCTGAAGAACAGAAACCTCTTTTAAAACACTCCAGGTACAGTAGATGCAAGGATATCTTCCTAAAGGTAGAGATAAGTGGGTCAAATAAAATATTTTATGTACTATTCCCAGAGCATACATGGAGATTTATATGCCACAGGATACTGACACTTGTCTTATGATTTGGCCAGTAAAATCAGCCAAAACTTTAGAGCAAGGGTAAAAATAAATCAGGCCATAAACATGTCAAGGAACCTCACCTATTTAAACTACCAAAAAGCTGTACACAGTGTTTATATGGGTAGTTAAAATTTGTGTAAATTGATAGTGCTCTTTATGGTATAGAAGAGTCTTATGAAATAACAGACATATTACAGGAAAATCAACACATCCAAGAATACATTCAAAAAAGGATCAATATAGCCATAACCATGGCACAAAACTAAAGAAAGCACTACAGTTCCCAGCACCAAAACAGCGACTTAACCAGCTATTTACTTTTGTTCACTATCTAGTATATTGTAAGTACAATGTTATTTCTTGTTTATTTTTTATTTTATTTATTTATTTATTTATTTATTTATTTATTTATTTATTTATTTATTGTGTGTGTGTGTGTGTGTGTGTGTGTGTGTGTCCGTGTGTGTCCAGTAAGGGGGTCGTAACCCTAGGCGTGGTGTCGCCCTTACCGTGCTCAGCCAGTGAGCACACTGGCCATCCCTATATAGGATCCAAACCCGCGGCAGCACCGCTGCGCTCCCAGCACTGCACTCTCCCGAGTGAGCCAGGGGGCCGGCCCTCTTGTTTGTTTTTAAATAGTATAAATCTTAACCTTCCACTTAATTACTAGTAACAGAAAAATAACAAAAAGGTTCCTTCTGAATAAGATTAAATATAACAAATCAATAAGAACTACAAAAATAAAAGACATATATAAATATCTATAGATTAAGAATTATATGTTTGACACTAAACTCAAATTTGATACTTAAAACACCATAATTATAAAATTGTATTTTTTGAAAGAGTTGTTCTTTCAAAGCTTCTATTAATTGACTATTTAAACATTTACAAGTTCCATTAATATACATGTGTTTAAAAAAAAAAAACTTCAAATACACATATTCAACTACACTCTAGGTCCCAAGCAAAATGTTTACACAGAAATTTGGCAGTGTTAAGTCTGTGGACTCAAAGCCAATAACAACCTAACAAGGTTAAACTTGGTTAACAAGCAAAACTTCACAGTAACACACTGTATAAACAATCAAAAGCAGTTAATATTCATGGAACAATCACAGTGCTTTGCACATAAGATTAAGTTCAAAGTAATTTTAAGAAAACTTGATAGATTATATCTGTGGATCCCCCCAACTGTTAATCATTAAGACCTTATCTTATCCAAATATGAGGGGGAAATTATTCTCTTAAACACCATGACCTACAGGAAGGAAATCCTTTAAATCCCTATCTATGTAAGCAAGAAGACGGGAGGCAGAAGGCAGGACCCTGTGGAGACTGGGCTACCACCAATTTCACCAAGTTCAGAATCTACTTGGAATACCAAACGGGAATTTAAAAAACTGTCAAAGGGCTTACTTGGACTAAAAGTATTGCTACATGTTTCAAGGTGTACAAATAAGCTCTATAATAATTATGCCTTTGAGAGCTCTCCTTAGCAAAGAAAATATTCACAAATTCAAATTTACCTACCCACACAATCCAGGCAAAACTCCTCTAAGCAATCTTCCAGGCAATAATGAGAGGACATTCCTCTCAGCTCACTTATATGCCAAGTGACCTTTGGCATATTAACAGAGAGGGTGGGACTCAATGCTTAAGTTTCACCATTGGACTATAATGAACAAAGTTTTTCCTTTTGGTTACTCTAGGGCGGTAACTAAGACTTCCTCTTCTTGTCAAGCGAGTAAACATAGCTACTAGCACATTTCCAACTCTTGCCTAAGATGGCAAAAAAAGGTTTAAATGATGCAAATTATAATGGCTAGTGTTGATTAAGAACCTGCTATGTACTCTAACAGATAGACACCATTATTACTCTCATTTTAAAGAGACAGAATCTGAGAAATAGCAGTTAATAAGTAACTCACAGGAATTCTGTGTGCAGAAGTATGATCAATTGACTTCATAAAGAAAACCGTCCACTACAAACACTTAGAAAAGATGAAAATAAATGTAACAAATTAAATACATAGCTTTACTGGCAGTAAAGAAAATCCTCCGGTACCAAACCAAATCTAGAACCAATGGCCAAACTGGTAATCACAAAAGCAGTGCTGCCACATGTGGCTGTTCAGCACCGAAGGCTAGATTGAAACTGGTAATGAGACGCCCTCTCCAGGAGAAAGTATCAAAGGAAAGTGCATCCTCAAGAGAGCAGAGCTGTGCTAGATTTCCAGACACCTTTTTCTTCAACACAGGATACAACCTGCACAACTGGACACAGCAATCCTGATGCTCATGCGGGGACATAAGAAGAGGTCTTGGGCACACTGAGGTACAAAGTTGGTTCTGAGGTCCTTCCATAACACCAGAGCTGCCTTTAAAGGGCTGCAATCTCAGTTTTAAAAGGGGGATTCACCCATTGCCTTAGTAAGACTCCCAGGGAGCTTGTCTCTGAGAATCTGAGTGAGGGCACAGAGAACACTGCAAGCAGAAATTAAAATCCTAAACCTGTGACACAACAGTCTGAATCTTATTTGTAAGAGAACTGCCAAGATAAGCAATTAAGAATCTCCAAACTAAGAGGGGTCAGTGGTATCCCTGTAGTATGAGGGTACTTCAAAAAAATTCATGGAAAGATTCATATTTTTTAATTCTGTTTTTCCACGAACTTTTTGAAGTACCCTCGCATCTGCAAAAAACAAACATAAAACCATTTTAAGGAAACACTCCATAACTAAGGCCACATGGATTTCTTCAGGTAGAAAATCCAAAACAAAATAAAAATAATAAATAATCTCCACTATAGATGAGTTTATAATCCAGAAATTACAAGGCTGGCCAGTTAGCTTAGTTGGTTAGAGTGCAGCCTTGTAACACCAAGGTCAGGGGTTTGGTTCTCCATATCAGCCAGCCACAAAAAAAAAGAAAAGAAATTACAAGATATGTGAGGAAATAATTTACTGTGATTGAGCATTAACAGATACAGCAAATAGAAAATACAGCACTCAACTAATTTTTTAATATGAAGACCTAAAAAAAGCATACTTAAATTATTAAATAAATGTAAGAAGAAAAAACTAGAAAAAACTGACTATAAAAATCAGTAGGTTTTACAAAAACCAAATAGAATTTATTTGCATAAACATATGCACATTTCCTTGCATAGAGCATAAACATACCCACATTTCTCTGCAAAGAGTGCCCAGGTTTCTATAACTTAAAGAGAATTGCATCACTATAAAACTCATTTGGAAAAGCAATCATCAATGCCAGAATTCCATTGTCTGGCAGAACCTGTTCTACACCAACTTTTGTTTTTTACTGAGCTCCTGGCCACTCTGCCCTGCAACTCCTCATTCCTCTAAATTCTGACACATCCCTGAGGCCATTCTTTACCATCTCCAGCACCTTGCAAATAGATGGAGAGGAAAACTGTGATGTGCCACCCAGGTCCCCTTTCAGGACTGAAGGATTTATTCCCCAGCTGCTGTAGTGCTGCCAGCAGACAGCTCTCAGCGCTCAGCATTTTTGAGAATGGCCTTGGCTGAAGAGTCTCCTCACCCAACATCACACCCCCTTTTCAGGACAGGCTTCATCTAAAGACTGGTTGACATGCAGAATAGACTTGCTCCTTTCTCCCCAACTGGGGACAATGATGAAGAGCTATCCCAGCTTTAGAGCTGCCCACAAGGTCAGATCTTATCTGAGACTACATGGCAGCCCAATTTCCCCTATGCCCATTACTACTGGTCCTTTCTTCCCTTCCACCGGGGTTGATCCCAAGAGCACTTTCTAATAACTTCCCACACAATAATTTCCATCTCAAAGCCTGCTTCCTGGGGAACCTAAACTGTGACAGAAGGGTATTCAGGAAAAAATGGCAGCATAACAGATACTCAAGGGAGTGACAAGAGAAGAATATTCAAGTCTTAAAACCAACAGGGAAAAGAGAAGAAAGTACTAATATAATCTCTTTGATTAGGAGATCAGTATTCAAAGTATTCAAAGCAGAAAGGATAGCCTTCAAAATAAACAATATAGTTATAAAATCCCAGACCAACATTTCAAGGTGTATCACCGAACTTGAGGCTGAAAGGGATCTGAGAGGGTTTCCCAATTCCAACCCCTGTCACTTTGAAGATAATGTCTCTTGGGCCCATGGGTCTTCCAAATGCCAATAAATGCTGCTGCTTGGAAATAAAGTTTTCTAATAATAAGTTAAGAGGTACAGTTAATATCCTTTTGTTAAAAATACAGTATTCTGATATACCTTTTGCTTCTGAATCATCAGTAAAGATGTTAATAAAGTCATATAATTGGCTAATCTGGTACTGGCTGGTATATGACTAATCATTGTCCAGAATAGTAATTAAAAACTGGATGGCGGCTGGCTGATTAGCTCAGTTGGTTAGAGTGCAGTCTTGTAACACTGAGGTCAAGGGTTCAGATCCCCATAACAGCCAGCCACCAAAACAAAAAACAAAAAAACTGTACAAACAAAAACCATCTATAATACTGCATATACACACAGGATTCCGGTGACATGGGGCAAATCTAAGTAAGGCTCACAGGTATTTGTTGATTCCCTCAGCTTTCTAAGATTGGGCAGTTCACTAGAAGTAGCCACATGAAATATTAAATATTTGGAATGTGATAGATTTGGTTACTGCACATTTTCCCACAGCTTTTGAAGGAAGCTAGATGTGTACATACACATCTCTACCTGTAACTACGTCCTATATCCCACACTTTATAAACACTAATATAGAGGTAGACAAAATAGGCTGTAATATAAACTGCCAATCAGAATGATCAAATCTGAAATGACATGAGGCCATCTGCACAGATTGTCAGGACAGCCAAGCAGAATGGATCAACAATGTCAATCCACTCATCTTGGAAGTATAAGCAGAAATTCTCTCTCAGTTCCCATACAGTGCAACCCCAGTTCCTCATCTACCTTTCATTCCTTCCTCTCCTAACATTCACTATCTGCTTTCTCTTCTCTAAACCAACCTGCTGTGGACTGAATGTCTCCTCAAAACTTACTGAAGATTGATCTCCATCGTAGCAGTGTTAAGAGGGTAGGAAATCAGAATATGGCAGTGTTGAAAGGTAGGGCCTTTAACTAGTGATTGGATCATGAGGACTAAGCCCTCGTGAATGGATTGATCTATTCATGGATTGACGGGTTATTCGTTTAGTGGCTTTTTACTGGAGTGGCTTTATATGAAGAGCAAGTGAGCATGTTAAAGAGCTCTCAAGCCATTCTCATTATGGGATATGCTGATTGACAGGGAACTCTGTTGAGCTACCACCAAGAAGAAGCTCTCCCTGGCCTTTGGACTTCTCAGCCTCCGAAATAAATTTTGTTTCTTTATACATTACCCAGTTTCAGGTGTTCTTTTATAAGCAACAGAAAACCGACTCATACACACCCGCATTCTCCTTCCAACTTTAATATCTTTTTTAATGGGAGTAAAAAATTAATGTACTACTAATATGAGAGAATCCAAAAGGAGTTTCTAAAACTTCTTTTAAAAAACTCTAAACTACATATTGTCAAATTTAAATTGTATACAAGGTAAGCTAGCTAAATTCATATGGACAGAATGACCCCTTGAATGCTTTAGCATCTCATGTATATGAGATGTAATACAATTCATATTTGGGGAGAAGCATATCTAACTACTAATATTTATAGGCACACAAAAGAGCAAACATGCATAGCATGTAAATGAGAGGAAAAACCAATTTGTTCATATAAAAAAAGGTTAAATGAGTCAGCATGAGTTTGGAGTAATTGTTTGGTCACAGAATCTCGATTACAAAAAAATGTATAAATGAGTACTTCTTGTAATGAAAAAATATAAACAGCCGGACCAATATTATTCATTTGTCCCATAAATTATTTAGAAGAGTTAGATGAAAATTAAATCTTCAAGTCTACATATGGCATGAGTCTCTTACAAATTAGTGAAATACTGATTTGAGAAAGATGAACTGCAAAATTATGTACCAGGTTATGTAAGTGAACAAAACAGTAGTTTTGCCTTAAAATGGCAAAGTTTAGGAATACACTAAGGGAGACATCATGCAAACTTACTTGATTATAGATTCTGAATGTCATTTTCAACCTAGGAGTCACTGTACAGTTCCAATAATACATGATTTTATTTGGCAATTTCAATAAAAAAGCCAACAAATTTCTGGAAAAAATAATGAAAACAACAAAAAAAGTGATTACCTTTTTCTGTTCATGTCATGACCAAAGAGAAGTTTAAAGTGTAAAGATCTCAGCACTAGGAAACCAAAGGCTTGTGTTTATGCACCAAGACTGCCATTTAATAGCTCTGTAACCTTGGGTAAGTAACTAAACCTCTCTTAGCCTCCATTCCTCACCTGAAAAATGAGACCCATGAGACCAATTTGTAAGGTCTCATTAAGACCTAATATTCTAGAATGTTGTCCTAATTCAAATTTAAAAAGAGAAAATCTACTTATTAGATTTTGGCTAACACAGTAATTAGCAGTTTTGCTCTTTTCAATGCAAAATGGTTAATTTTCAGAAAAACAAAATAACCAAATAGTCAGAAAACCTAATGATAAAGGAGGAAAAATTTCAGTTGCTAGGAAGATATCTGTAAACTCACCTCACAAATTATCAAATAAGTTTTTATAGAACTTCCCATTTCCACCGAAAAATACACATTTAAATACAAACTGCTGAAACACAACAGGTACTAAGAACTTCTGAGAGGCAGGGAAAATGAAAGCCTTTAGCATGTAGTACCCATATTTCCCATCATTATTAAGAACCTTCCTCATTTCATTTGACTCAGATGGTACTAGCATTCCATGGAATTGGTTGGGTGAATGCATAGCAAAAGACCTGACAGAACGGTTCTTGTAAAACAGCTTTCTTAAACGTATAATGTCATCCTGAAAACTGTCTTCTCCACAAAAAGTTAAAATCTAAAAAAAAAAAGAGGAAATGACAGGACTACTTCAGCTTATTAAAATCATGAGTGCTTCTGGGTTCTTAAGTGCCATTTAGGAAGAAAAAGGCATTTCATATAGAAGTATCAATCCTTCCTACAGAATTCTTACCTTAACTCAGTAATAAGTCAGGAAATTGTCACAGTAGGTAGGTAATGAGACTTAACCTCTCCAATCTGTAATCATGTGCTACAGCACTAGGAAGGAAGGGAAGAGGGCAAATCAGCAATACAGAAAAGGAAATGTGAATGCTGGTGAGGTGTCATCTCATCAAAAAATCAGGAGAAATGCCCAAGTGTAATTCCAAAGCATGTACCTACTGAAACACTGCAAAAAATCATCACGTATGAGGGTATTCAAAAAGTTTGTGGAAAAATGGAATTAAAAGATAATACAGGGGCTGCCCAGTTAGCTCAGTTGGTTAGAGCATGGTGTTATAGCACCAAGGTCAAAGGTTTAGACCCCCAGAGCCAGCTGGTCGCCCCCACCCTCCCCCACCCTACCCCCTCCAAAAAGACAATACAAATCCTCCCATGAACTTTCTGGAGACCCCTCGTGTATACTTTAACAAGCTAATACTGAGCAAGCAGCCCTGAAAAGTCAAATCAGGAGACATTAAAATAAACAGAAAGAAATGCCTGTTTTCAGAGAAACATTTCAGAAAAAGTTGTGTAAATAGTTGTTAGAATGATATATCTTATGTCATCCTTTGAAAATAAAACCTGCAATTAAATTCGCACATCAAATGATCCTTGAAGCTTGTATGTTGCGAATAACTAGGAGCAACAGAGGGGCTTAAATCAGACAAGCTGTGTCCGTGGCACACAGAAGAACCGCAGTCATATAAAGAGAAGACGTTACAGCAGCACTTCAACACAATGTGAAGCGGAATGCCACAGACACACTGATATTAAATTGCGAGAGGATATAACAGCTTTAAAAGTGGCTTAACTTCTTTGAATATCATTGGACTACAGTTTGCCCAGGCAGCAGAATTTAGTTATAGCCTTTGGCTGAAAACTGTTAATACAGTTAAGGTTTACCCTGATTGGGCAAAATATTAAGGATCACTTTCAAGTTTACTTTCAGTTGATAAAATGTTGATTCTCCAAACCAATTCTTAATGTTTGTTTAGTTTGCAGTTTCAAGACATTTTAATAATAATTTTAATACTAGTATCTAATTCCCTTGCATTCTTGATATGTGCTATGGAAAACAGATTAAACCTATGTGAAGAGATGGCATGTTATGGTCAAAAGAGCCATGGATTTGAAATCTAAACCTTAATTTTTCCCCTGGCTCTACAATATAATGTTACATGACCTTAAACAAATCATTAATATAGGTAATAGAATGCAGTTGTAAAGAACCTGGGTTCATGTGCAAAACAGGTTCGAATCCCAACTCTGTTACTTACAGCTGTACAACTTTGGCCACTTGACTTCACTGTCTGTTTGCTTGTCTACAAAACAAAAATAACAGTATCTTCTTCAGAGAGGCAGAATAACATAATGCATGTAAAAAGCATAGCATAACGACTGCTAACTGTAAGTAATAAATGGTAGATTAGAAAACAACACAACTTCTCTGAGTTTTCTCCTCTAAATAACTCAAATATTTTCTCCTTGCGGAATGGTGCTTAGGAGCAAATGGTGTAACATAAATTGTAACTTTTCACACTGGTCATACTATTGATATAACCAGAGCATACTGTAAAGGATGATCCTTGGCAGTCATACTCTGCAAATTGTTACAAATAATCCATATACCTAATGCTCATAAAATTGGGTGCTTCTCAAAAGCAAATCTGTTCATGTCATTTACCCAGTTAGAACTCTTCAGTATTGTCTGAATACAGTTATGGTAAAATCAAAACCTCATACCACCACCTAAAAGGACTTTCAGGATTTGACCCTTGCCTCAGTTTCCAACTTTGTCTCTTTCCACTTCCTTTTCATTCATTTTGGCCCAGCCCTGAACTCCTTGGACATGTTGTACCCTTTGCCTGGAACTCAATTTCTCCATCCCTTAGCACTTCTCATCCTTTAAGCCTTAGCTGAGCAATGGCTTACTCAGAGAAGCACACCCAGATATTTAAAGTATAAGATTACCCGTCTCCCTGCCTAACCACCTCCCGCTGCTACACACATTACTCTGTATATGAGGACATTTCTTATTTTCTTCCTACCACTTACTACAATTGGTGACTCTGTATGTTACTTATTTGTGGTTTGTCTTTCCCATTAGAATATATGTTTTTTGAGAGCAGAGGCTAGTCTTTGTTGTTTACCACTGTCACTGTATCCCCAGCACTTGGCATAATAGGTGGCATGAAATAGGTAAAGGTAATCAAATTATATGTCAACATGTACTCAGAGTGAAAAGAATGCAAGAAAATGCTATACCGCAAACACCACAACAGAGGAACTCACACTTTCATCATTAACAATCTGTAGAAAAACCACCCAACTGTATACCTGCTATAAGACAGCCATACGCCATTACCCACCCTCAAAAATAAGTCCAACACACACCAAACAGATCTTTCAACTGACAAATAAAACCAAATAGACTTTTTAAAATTCCAGCAGCTCATCTCTAAACAATTTTCCTAGATGGACAGAGCAAAAATAATAAATAAATAATAAAAACACAAAAAAACAATACTGGGAAAACTGTATAATACTCAGAGCAAAAGAACAAGGTTTATAGGGTTCAACAAAAAAATCGTCTGGACGCAGCCAGTTCTGAGAACCAACAGACACAAAAATGTATCTCCAAGTCCCTGAGCACCTTTCCAGTTTGTAGGCACATCTCTCTACATCTCAGCCCATCATTTTTCCTTCTTTGGAATAGTAAATTTTTTTTTTTTTTTGGTCTTTTTTGTGACCGGTAAGGGGATCACAACCCTTGGCATGGTGTCGCCCGCACCACGCTCAG
>NW_007730124.1:70630-72697 GCF_000696425.1 Galeopterus variegatus | reverse complement strand
CAACAGACACAAAAATGTATCTCCAAGTCCCTGAGCACCTTTCCAGTTTGTAGGCACATCTCTCTACATCTCAGCCCATCATTTTTCCTTCTTTGGAATAGTAAATTTTTTTTTTTTTTTGGTCTTTTTTGTGACCGGTAAGGGGATCACAACCCTTGGCGTGGTGTCGCCCGCACCACGCTCAGCCAGTGAGCGCACCGGCCATCCCTATATAGGATCCGAACCTGCGGCGGGAGCACCACTGCGCTCCCAGCGATGCACTCTCCTGAGTGCAACACAGGGTCGGCCCTGGAATAGTAAATTTTATTTTTTCTATGCATACATCCATTTTTTGATTGAAAGGGGGCTATTATATGTATAACTTTATATCCTTTTTTTTTTTTTGTAGCTGGCCAAAAAAGTCCTGGACCTTTGTGTTATCCCAGCACGCTCTAACCAACTGAACTAACTGGCCGGCCCAGTTTCATATCTTTTTAACTTCAAGAAGTATCCTGAGAAATCACAATTAAAAAGAAGATCATATTGGGCCGGCCCAGTGGCGCACTGGATAGGTGCGCCGCTTGGGAAGCGCAGCGGCGCTCCCGCCCGAGGGTTCGGATCCCACATGCAGACCGGTTCCCGCTCACTGGCTGAGCGAGGCGCGGGAGCAGCGCCGAGGGTTGCGGTCCCGTTGCCAGTCCCCGGTCCGGTACGGGGGCAACACTGAGGGTTGCGATCCGTTGCCGGACACGGAAAAAGACAAAAGACAAAAAAAAAAAAAGAACATCATATTATCAATGGCTTCTCATTAAAGTCTTCTATAGCCTTTTTTAAAAAGAGTACCTTTTAAAAAAAACCCAAAGAGTAACTAATCTTTTTTGAACAGTTACATTATTTCTAATATTTCTTTATCATGAAAATCTGCAACTACCATCCTTGTGCCAAAATATTTATACACATTCCTGAATGCTTTCTTAGAGTAACATTCCAAAGAAAGAAATGCTATACAGAAGGGTATGCTCATCTTTGAAGTTATTGATATGCTGTCAAAATTGCCCTCCAGAGACATTTTACCAACTTACACTCTATCTAGTCTGTTCAGACTGCTATGACAAAAATACCTTAGACTGCTTAATTTATAAGCAACAAAAACTTATTTTTCACAGTTATGGAAGCTACGAAGTCCCAGATCAAGGCACTAGTAGATTCTAGTATGGTGAGGGCTCTCCGCTTCAAAGATGATGCCTTCTAGCTGTGTCCTTACATGGTACAAGGGGCAAATGGCTCCCTCACACCTCTTTTATAAGGGCACCAAACACCTCTTAAAGTCCCAACCTTTTAATACTATCACATCAGCAATTAAGTTTCAACACATGAATTTTGGGGAGAGACATTCAGACCACAGCACACTCCCACCAGTAGTTTATGAGGGTTTTTTTTCCTGCTATCTCACACATTCACCAAAACACTGGATATTCCTTGTTTTAAAAATCTATTCAAATCAATGGAGGAAAAAAAATTGACACATTTCTTAGTTTCACAGCAATGTCAATCTCTCTTTAAAACCATTTCCCCAAACTTTTTCCAATATTTTCTTGCTTATTTTTTTTAAAAAATACTTTTATTATTATTATTTTTTTTTACATTCTAAGGTGCTGTTGTGGAGTAGTTGGGGGGGAGGGGAGTTCTCACGGATTTTTCACTTTTTTTCTTTTAGATTAACAGGACTCATTCTGTTAGTTGTCAGCATAGATTTCTCACTGTATACATATAAGGCATAAATATGCATATGACTTTCCCTCTAGACCAAAATAGACATACATCTTGGATTTATGTTTTCAGTGTCAAGTTATAACTTAAAAACATAATGTAGACTCATTCTGTATCTATACTTAAAAAAAAGTAGTAGATTAGGTCTTTCTGTACCCTCAATAACAATATCAGACATTATCCCTAAATTAAAAGCTACATCTGGGGGCCGGCCCGGTGGCGCACTGCTATAGTGTGCCGCTTGGGAAGTGCGGTGGCGCTCCCACCGAGGGTTCGGATCACACATACAGATCGGCCGCTCACTGGCTGAGCGAGGGG
>NW_007730124.1:68304-69972 GCF_000696425.1 Galeopterus variegatus | reverse complement strand
AAAAAAAAAAAAAAAAAGCTATATCTGTTTATGTTTTTTTTATAAATCTAGTGCAAGTAGTAATTTTTTCTATATACCTCCCTAGATTATTCTAATTATATTTAATCCAAAGCCAAAAGTGCCTTTTTGACTAACTCCCAAGTAAGATCATTTTATACTTAAGAAGATAAAGTATCCACATTAACCTAATGCTACCTCTCCAATCCCAAAGAGAGTACAACTTAATACTTACTGAGAACACAGAATTAAGTTTTAAGATAACCAATAAACAGTAGTACTAAAGCATTACTTCATTTATATAAGGACACCTGTTGTTATTCTTTTTTTTAATTGAATTTGAGCATTCTAGTATTCACTAAATACTATATATATATATATATATATATATATACACACACACTGAATACTAGTTCTATGGCTTAACGCAATATAAAAATATCACCAATGAGTCAGTCAGTCAATCCTAAGGCTTCTGAACTTTCAGAATTTGTTGTCAATATTCAAACCTCATCTCAGACTCCCAGGATAAATTGTGTACTTTACATATATAGTATGCTTCAAATATGACCAAAAAGTCTCCTTTTAATTGACTTCAACATTAGCAATCTCTCTGTTCCATCATTTCTCAATGTGATACCTGCCGTCATGAAGTCACCACCGAAGAAAGCCTTCACCAGATGTGTTCCTGGACTTTGGACTTTCTAGCCTCTGGGACTATTCACTGTGCTTTCTTGCTACCATGCCCTTCTCAAGTGCTGCCCAACCAACTTCAGGAGTCAGCTCAGACATCACCTTCTTCCTAGAGTAATTTAGGTGTAAGGTTAAAAGAAACCCAAACAACCACTAAGTCAAAAGGCAATCTGGGAGAAAAAATCTGCAAAGCAAACCATAAAGGGTGAATATACAATGAACTCTTACACATCAGCTAGAAAATAAACTGCATATTTAAAATGGTAAAGGACCAGAATGAGCAAATGACGGTAAAACAAATATAAATGGACACTGAAAATGTGGGGAAAAGTTTGGAGTCACTGATCATTTTTAAGGTCATCTTCATCTACTTCTGGGGTGCCATAACCGTGACTCAGTGCTTCTTGGATTTCATTTGCATCTTCCATCATATCCTCTAGCTGGTCTTGTAAATCCTTTAGAAATACATATGACAAGTGAATGCAGAATTCCCATCAAGATGGTGGAATAGATGGTCCCAAGCGTCACTCTCTCCCACAAATCAACCAATTTACAACTATAAAAACATAACATCAAGAGTGTACGGAACAGGGAGACGTCCAGCGGGGGAGGAAGAAGCTCCCAGAGACCACACCACCGCTGCGTGATCCAGCCACCCGGCCCAGGGCATGCAGAGCAGGGAGACGTCCAGTGGGGGGGTGGGGGTGGGGGAAGCTCCAAAGAGACCACACCACTGCCGCACGATCCAGCAGCCCGGCCCAGTGCGCACGGAGCAGAGAGACGTCCAGCAGGGGAGGCAGAAGCTCCATAGAAACCCAACACCCTGTGGGGCCGCCGCCACGTGACCCAGCAGGTAGGCTTCACCGCCACCACCCAGCTCCATCCCCAGGCAGGCCCAGTGTGCACGGAGCAGGGAGACATCTAGCAGGGGAGGCAGAAGCTCCACAAAGACCACACGCCCTGTGGGGCCACCACCAC
>NW_007730124.1:66440-67059 GCF_000696425.1 Galeopterus variegatus | reverse complement strand
CTCAGCTAGACAACATGATGAAACGAGGAAAAGTATACAGGACCTGAAAGAAGAAATGTACGAGGAAATCAATGTCCTGAAAAAGAATGTAGCAGAGCTTACTGAGCTGAAGAATTCATTCAGCGAAATAAAAAACACAACGGAGAGTTTAACCAGCAGGCTTGCGGAAGTTGAAGAGAGAACCTCTGAACTTGAAGATGGGCTGTATGAAATAACACAGGCAGACAAAAAAAAAAAGAATAAAGAATCAAAGGCATTGAAGAAAATCTGAGAGAGATATCAGACAACCTTAAGCACTCAAATATCTGAGTCATGGATATTCCAGAAGGGGATGAAAAAGGAAAACATATTCAACAAAATAGTGGCAGAAAACTTCCCGGGTATAGAAAACATCACAGATCTTCAGATTCAGGAAGCTCAAAGATCCCCAAACGTATTCAACCCCAAAAGGTCTTCTCCAAGACATGTTATAGTCAAATTGGCAAAACTCAAAGACAAAGAGAGAATCTTAAAAGCTGCAAGAGAGAAGCATCAAATCCCCTATAAGGGAGCCCCACCAGAATCTTAAAAGCTGCAAGAGAGAAGCATCAAATCCCCTATAAGGGAGCCCCAATCAGAC
>NW_007730124.1:52486-65123 GCF_000696425.1 Galeopterus variegatus | reverse complement strand
TATCTACACAATGGAATACTACTCAGCTATAAAAAAGAATGAAATACTGCCATTTGCAACGTCATGGATGGACCTAGAGAAAATTATATTAAGTGAAACAAGTCAAGCACAGAAAAAGAAATATCACGTGTTCTCACTTATTTGTGGGAGCTAAAAATAAATAAATACACACACACACACAAAACCAACCTGGGGCAGGGAGGGGAGAAGACATAACAATTGCAATTCCTTGAAATTGATATGACAAGCAAACAGAAAGGAGGTTGTTGGAAGGGAGGGGGGAGAGGGAGTAGGGAGGGAGGTTTTGGAAAAAAATAATAATAATAAAAAATAAAAAGATTTGAGAGATCAAAAAAACAATAGTATGTGAAGTAACGCAAATGTTATTAGCAATTCTACAATGTGTATTTTAAAACAACGTGTTGTACAAAATTAATATATGCCATTTTTATTTGTCAATTGAAAATAAATAAATTTTTAAAAAGAAAAAAAAGGGGCCGGCCCGGTGGCGCACTGCTACAGTGTGCCGCTTGGGAGTGAGGCGGCGCTCCCGCCGAGGGTTCGGATTCCACATACAGACCAGCCACTCACTGGCTGAGCGAGGTGCGGGCGCGACAGCGAGGGTTGCGATCCCGTTGCCGGTCCCGGTCCGGTACGGGCGCGACACTGAGGGTTGCGATCCGTTGCCGGTCACGAAAAAAGACAAAAAGGAAAAAATAAAAAAAAAGAAAAAGAAAAAAATAATAATTGACTTCAACATTAAGTAAATACAAGACTTTGATCCAGAAAGAACAAGGTGGCTTTTCTAACTATAAATAAATTTTATCTAAGTTTTCTATATCTTTAAATAATATAGAAATTAATTCATACTTTAAAACTTTGCTGCCATGTTATAATAAGTACATGTTAAATAGCCACTTTTCTTTTTTTTTTTTCCTTTTTGTCTTTTTTACTGACTGGTAACGGGATCGCAACCCTCGGTGTCGCGCCCGCACCGGGGACCAGCAACGGGATCGCAACCCTCGGTGTTGCGCCCGCACTGGGGACCGGCAACGGGATTGCAACCCTCGGTGTTGCGCCCGCACTGCGCTCAACCAGTGAGCGGGAACCGGTCTCCACATGGGATCCGAACCCTCGACGGGAGCGCCGCCACGCTCCCAGGCAGTGCACTCTCCAGTGCGCCACCGGGCCGGCCCAAATAGCCACTTTTCGTAGATCTTAAGTAGATTTTTACATGACTCTTTTAGAATGACATATACATATGCATAACTCCCACACAAATTCTCATCGCACTGGTCCATTCTGTAAAAGGGTCTATTTAGAGACATTTCAGTACCTGCAAGTATGAATACTGCTTTATTTTTAAAACCTATCAATCTTCAAGGTTCTTTTCTCTAAAAAAATTGAAATAGTATACAATGCATGAAAACAATGAGTCTCAGTTTATTTTCTGTCATTTTGATTCATTTTACATTGAAATAAAATTAAACATCCACAAAAGATCATTCATTCCTAGGTATCCTGTTAGGGAACATTTAAAAAAAAAAATCCACTTTGTTTACTTCAGGCAAATATTCTGCATTTCATTAGGATACTACTAGCCCACGGATCCATGCCAATAAATCAGGATAAGCCAGCAGATCTAAAACTTACCTGCTAAATATCCAAATCAATTCTACTCATTTATGGGGACTGTCAGGAATTTCAGCAGCAACATACTGTATATCACACCACTAACTTTTCATTACCTGAAATCACTCTCAGAGATGTCAAGAAAACGCCTGTGGGGTGGGGAGTGGGGGTGGGTGGGGGGTGTGCATGCACATACACATTTTGTAGTCCACACAGCTCTTTCACTTTCATTATTCTTCTTCTCATACTTTTGTTACCTTATCAAAAATTATCAAATATGGTCACACAATGGCTCTTAGTAACATGCTGATTCATTCACTACTCAGTACCGACCTTGGACATCAGACTTGTAAAGGTCTCATTACAACAGCCCTGATTCATCACCATCAAAGGACAGAAACATGGATGAGGGGAAAATTAAAATGAATGAGGGAAAATTATGAATTTTAAAAATTCATAAGCTCTGTCAATAAACAAGTATTAACTATGTGTTTATTAGGGGTGCATCTTAAGCTTTTGTTGAAATTTGTCTCACATCAGTAGTCTGATTGATTCATAAATAAGACATAGAATTTGCCCTTTAGGTTAATCTATATTACAAATACAGATATAAATACATATTAAAAGGACACAAGTAGCACATGTGTACATTGAACAGCCCAAACATTAAAATATAAATTTAATAAAATCATACTTAATGTATAAGTAAAAGATCAGAATACTTTAGTATGATAGCCAGTGAAAAGTCAGTCTTAAAAACTAATACATATTAAAAGGACACAAGTAGCACATGTGTACATTGAACAGCCCAAACATTAAAATATAAATTTAATAAAATCATACTTAAAGTATAAGTAAAAGATCAGAATACTTTAGTATGATAGCCAGTGAAAAGTCAGTCTTAAAAACTGAATAAATATAGAAAGGTTTCAGGAAGCAAATTGCCACTTCTCTTCCAGTAAGGTCAGAAAGGCTTTGTTAACTGAGGATTATTTCACAACAGAAAAATAAAGAGCTGATAGGGCCAGAAGGATTGGGTGTGTCTTTCCTATGAAGAACATGTTGAGGAACAAAGAATATAAGCATGGAAACAGTAAGAAACAAGGATAATTATTAATTACATTGTCAAGAGTGAAAGAGTGATGGGATTTGGGAAGGAGGCTGAGAATTTCATATTCATCTGTGGGATGTAAAATTCAGTCCCTGTTGTTGGCAGAGAAGAATTTTAAGAACAAATCGCTGGAGAAGGTAGCACTGGCTCACCAGAGTTTAAATATGTGCCAAAGTCCAAGTAAAAGAACTAGAACAAAAGATACATGCCAGGTGGTTTATGAAAAATGGTCAAGAGGGTTGGGCCGGGTTTTGTCAAAAGCCTGATGTCTATGCGGTGACAGGAAAGAATGAAGATACACACGTATACATACATCTGAATGCTTTCTCACCTGAGACATTAGTGATATCTAGGGCATTCCTCAAAATAGTGAGATGGCAAAAAGAGGCAGATTTTGAAGTGACAATCTAGAGCTTTATCTTTTAGTTTTACTTAGTGTGAGCTCGTAATTAGTTATCCTCCTCATACCCCTTGCCTGCAGAAACAATGAATAAATAAAGATTTACTGAATGCCTAGTATGTAGTGTGTATTACATTAGGTACAAATGAAATCATATATTCATCCTGAAAGCATAAATGATTATTCCAGTTTCGTTAATGATGCAGAAGTAAAGAGGGAGAAAAATCTCTTTAATTGAGGCTAATTAAATGGAAAGCCATTTTGATTATTGAGAGTTATGAGTTAGAAGATACATAGCATAATCAGAACTAAACTAATTTAAACTCCATTGCACACAATACTTAGATTTAAACTGTTGATCAGGCAAGAATGACTGTAATTCAGTATGGGGTTTTTCTAAGGATTTGGAATTCGCTAGTTCTCTTAAAACATTATTCCACTCAGGAAATTTTATTAACTTATTTAGTTAAATCTAAGTTAGGCACAAGTAACCACAGTTTTACTGTTTAAATTTTTCACAAAACCTATGGCACCTGGGGTTCTGATTATTTCTCTGACTGATTTAATATCTACCTTTACATCTAGGACTTCACACAGCTGCATTTGCTTTAGGAGCAATGACCCCAAGTAGCTAACTCACTACATCCAGTTTGCCCATCGGCATATAATACACAAAGGATCTTCAAAAAGTTCATGGAAAGATTCACATTATCTTTTGATTCCATTTTTCCATGAACTTTTTGAAGTACCCTTGTCTATTTCCAAATCAACAACTCATCTTATTACCCCATTCATTGTTGTACTTGTTTTCATCCCTCCTCATTTTTCTGTTATATTTTAAACCTAACTAAAACACCTTAACATTTATTTTAATATTGGTAGATACCAATAGTTTAACTTTAGGACAACCAACCCATTGCTACAACTTATGAAAATACAGTAAAGCCAAGTATTTGAAATGTTGACTCATTAAAATATAGAATGGATAAGTCTAGTTTCCTTCAAGACGTTTTTGCCAGTTTTCTTCTGTATCCCCCATATCTCAACAAATGATGAAAAATATAGAACTGCAGCATTTAATAATAATTCCCTACCAATTTTGATTGCAATGGAAAGGTTTAAAGCCATGTTAAATGGGTAAGCCCCTGCTAATTAGCACTGAAAGGAAATAATCAACAAAAAGCATCGATATAGTTAATTCTACTAAATCACTAGCTACATTCTACCTACTTGCTCTTTAGTGATGGAAATTTAACTGTCCAAAGTGTGGTCAACTGGTAGTGAGAAAACATGGTGACCTAACCCAGAAAAATCATGCCAACCATAAAACTAAGCAGACTATTCATCACCATGGTAATAACTCTCAAAACAGACACAGAAGCCAATTCATTGATTCCATTTTCAAACCAGGGGGTGATTTGGGAGTGAATGTATGTGTATAATTTACACAGTGTCCTGTGCCAAACTAATAACAATCCAAGAAATGAAGCTTAAAGAAACTACAACAGTGGCCCTTTTAATAATACTGTGCCCTGATACATAGAAAAGTAATCTGTTTCTCACTACAAAGAACCTTAGAGAATGTTACACAAACACAGCCACGACAATCTGGGACTTTCTCCTGGGTGCTGAGTCATTAATTGAATTTGAAGGGTCAGGCATTACTCCTAACACCGTGTCTACCAGAAAGAGTGTCTATCTTTTGCATGAAAATATAAGGCCCCAAAACACAATTTTGCAATTTACATTTCAGTCCAATGTTTTTGTTTTGTGACTTACTTTCAATACAAAAGAACATAACGTCTGAGATTGTGAATAAGCTGAAACTGAAAACATTCATTGCAGAGATGCTACTTCTAAAGCACAATATATTTTGACATCAAGCTTTGATAGTGTAAGGACCCCATGGGCGCCTGAACAGGGACACACCCTGGCAATATGGCGCCCTTCCTGGTTCTTCTCCGCAGTAAACAAGCTCGCGGGCGCCAACACCCAAGACCACCCGCGCCAAACCTCAGCCAGTCACAGGTCAAGGCTCACCTCCTGCCCAGCCCCGTCCAATCAGTTACCGCCCCGTCCACTCTCTCTCCCGCACCGGAGCACAGCACCCTATAAATATACGCGCAGTCCTTGAATAAAGCGGAACTTCTCTGGCGAACTGTTAGCCCAGGTCTCGCATGCTTCCTTCGTCCATGCGTTCCCTTCAGATAGTAAAATATTCAAGCCAATAAAAATGTACTAAAAGACATTATTAAGAAAATGAAAAGACAAGATACAGACTGGAAGAAAACATTTGCAAATCATATTTCTTTTAACATTTCTTGCAAGGCAGTATACTGGCAGCAAATTCCCAGTTGTATTGTTGTTATTGTTGTTTTGTCTGATAAAGTCATTATTTCTAATTCACTTTTAAAGAGTAATTTTACTGGATACAGAATTCTAGATTGGTGATTTTTGTTCCCAACACTAAATATTTCATTCTAGTCTTTTCTTGCTTACATGGTTTCTGAAGAGAGGTTTAACGTAATTCTTACCCTGTTCTTCTAAAGGAAAGGTGAAGTTGTTCCTCCTTCTGGCTTTTTTCAAGATCTTCTTTTGGTGTTAAGATTTCTGCAGTGTGAGATACGCCTATCTGTAGTTGTTTGGTATTTACCCTAAGCTGGGGATTTGTCATTAATTTTCAGATTCCTGGACTTCTGGTTTGATGTCTGTCATTCATTTTGAAAAATTCTCAACCATTATTCAAATTTTTTTTTGATCCTTTCTCTCTTTCTTCTCCTTATGTATGGAATCCCATTATGCTTCCATTAACACCATTTATAACTTCCTCACAGTTCTTAGATATTCTTGTTCTACTTTTTTCATTCTTCTTTCTCTTTGCTTTTCAGTTTGGAAAGTTTCTATTGACCTTTCTCCAAGCCCATTGATTCTTTCCTTAGCCCTGTTCAGTTTACTGATGCCATCAAAGGAATCAAAGAAATTGTGCATTTCTGTTACAGAGTTTTTTATTTCTAGCACTGCTTTAGTTGTGTCCTGCAACTCAATTTTGATACATTCCATTTTCATTTTCCCTCCATTCAATGTATTTTTTATTTCTCTTGATACCTCCCCTCTTTATCCAGTGGATTATTTAGAAGTGTGTTGCTTATTTTCTGTTTGGAGATTCATCTGTTATCTTTCTGTTGATTTCTAATTTGACTCCATTATGTCCACAGAATGTACTCTGTATGATTTCAATCCTAAATTTGTTGACGTACTTTTTGTAACCAAGAATATGATTTATCTTGATGTGTACAGTGCTTTCATTTAACGCTTTACTTAGGTATGATTAACTCTCAAGATTTTCCCCTCTCCACACACCTCCTGTACAGTACTTACAAATTAATCCTTTCTAAACTTACATTTTGATTTAACTATTCATAACACACTCCCAGGGATCAAGAACCTAAAATAACTCCCTATTGGCTATCACAAGTTCATCTGCCTGGCTTCCAAAGTCCATCATCTGGAACCCTCTCCAATATGTCAACCCCTATCTCTACATCTTAGCTCAAGATGTTTCCCAAACCTGAAATGATCTCTCTCCTTCCTCTATCCAAAACCTTTCCCTTCCTTCCTCTCTTCCTCCTTTCAGGCCTACGTTCAATTTTTTCTGTCATTATTTGACAACAGTTCATTTAAAATAATTTTCCATATCTGCTTTTAGAAATATATCTCCACCATAAAATACAGTATAAATATAAGTTAGATTTTTAAAGTAAAAGCTGGGCTGGCCAGTTAGCTCAGTTGGTACAGTGTGGTGTCCTAACCCCAAGGTCAAGGTTTCAGAAACCCATACTTTCCAGCACTTAAAAAAAAAAGTAAAAGCCTAACTATGTTATTATGGTATGCAAACTTCATATAATATGTGAATTGTTCTGGACATCTCAACCTTTGCTTGCTTTTGATAATCATATTGATAATTACAGCTGATTTTAATGAACACTTCTGTAATATATACACACATATACACTGTCATTTATCTATTCAATAACCTCATGAGATAGGTATGATGATCCTGATTTTACAACTGAGGAGAAAAGCTCAGAAAGTTTAGTACTTGCCCAAGGTCACATAACTTGTTAAGTGGCAGAACCAGGTTTCAAATTCAGATCTTGATGACTCAAACTTCTGCTGTTAACTGGTTACTCCAAAAATAAAAGCACAGCTTTTCTTTTAGCACTTGATTTCATACCACCAGTTCAATTTAACCAATATTTTTGAGTATATATTCCAAGCACTGAGCTAGGTATTTGAAGACAATTTTAAAAATAAAGATCCAATAAGACTCACTAGAATTAGATAACTCATGTCTGCAGGCAGCTAAAAAACTAAGGGGCTTTAAGATAGATTATTCTAACTAGTAAATGAAACTATGAACTCTATGAGCTCAGGGACCCAATCTTTACTCTGGCTTACTACCACTCAATCTTCTCTATATTTGCTTCCTATTTTACTAAAGAGAATTACAAACTTGACAATTAGGCACGCTATAAATTTATATCAGTATCAGCTGGTCTCTGACTGCTGCTCACCAGTACAGACAGTAGCCAACTTCCTATGGTTCAACTTCAATGATTTTCTACTTTACGACGGGTTTACCACTTGACAATTAGGCACGCTATAAATTTATATCAGTATCAGCTGGTCTCTGACTGCTGCTCATCAGTACAGACAGTAGCCAACTTCCTATGGTTCAACTTCAATGATTTTCTACTTTACGACGGGTTTACCATCATAAGTCAAGGAGCATCTATACTTCATTTCTTGTTAGTTCCATAACATATTTTTCCATAATAACCATGTTCTCAAGTTATAATACAGCCTTTCTTTTCTTTGACTCCCCTTAGAAAATAACTACACCTCCCCTATAACTAAAAAAAATTGAGACAAACTTCATGACCTCCCCCTTATCTACGTAATAAAAAAATCTTCAACAGCAGGAAAGGCCTATTAAATGTTAAACACTGCTTTTAAAATGGATTCACAAATGACCTGCTTCCATATGGCATTTAAAATATCCCATTTACTCATTTCAGAAATGTATCTCAGGCAAAAAAGGCATGTCTTTATATGACACGGAAATTAATCCTTTTCGGACAAAACAATTAAAATGTTCTGGGCAACTGTTATCCAGTTTTTAGCTGGTTTAACCAAATCCCCTAAACAGAATCCTTGTAAATCTTGGAAATGTGTCTTCTCATTTCAAAGTATTTTGAAGAGTTAAATTCAGAATATAAAGCTTTAAAATGTTTTTCACCATTAAAAATGTTTCGCTGACTCAGGACTTTTTCACCTCATGTGAACTTCACACTAAAGATTCAAAGAGCTAAATATTTTCTGAATGGAAAACATTTTTTCTAGTATTCTTGCATAAAAAGATTTTATTTAGTTTTCATGTAAGAGTGAATAATTTCAGTCCTCCCCAATCTGGCAAAAGGAAGCTATTCAATGCGCTGTTATCTAATCCCTACAGCTTGTACATTCATACTCTGAAAGACTGAAGATAAAATGTGTGTGTTTGTAGGTAAAAGGAAGCTGGATGATTAATCACTATATATGTCTCTGTTCTTTAAAATCTGATTTCATGGTGGAATTTTTTTTATCATATCCATAAAAAAGAGAGAAAGAGAAAAAGTAGATTTTTTTTCTTTAAATTGGTTACTACTTGTGTGCAAAGGTAAATAGTTTAAATAACTGCCTATTCCTGAGAGGAGGTAAGTCTAAGTTAAACTGTATTTCATAAAACTCTAACACCATTCCCATGAATAAAACACAGCTCATTAGTGACCAATTAACCTATCTCCGTAAGTCTGTAGTGATCCCAGTCAGAAATGTGAACATATCTAGGCCTGGACTTTCACATCTTAACAAAGATGAATGGTATATCAAAAAACCTGTAACTACAAACAATTTCTCAAGGTGACTGACTGTAACAAGAGACCCTTATCAATACTGTGTTCCATTTTGAGCCCACCTGTACAAAACTCCGTTTGGGCTTTCCCAGGTAATCACGCTGAGGATGACAACAACGAGAACGAGAAGTCAGCAATGACAATAATTACCTAAGCACTTACTGGTGCTTCATACTGTACAAGGCACCTCCTCCGTGCCATCTCATTTAATCCTAACAATTCTATAATACAGGTAACACTATACCCATTTTACAACTACAAAGCTTGAAGCTCAAGGAGGGTACATGCCCAAAATTAAACGGTGAAGACTGTGAAACCAGGCTTTTCTGTTACATCCTATATTCACTGTCTAAGTAAAAAAGCAATTGGCGAATGTTCCCTACAACTACGTTTCTCTGTACTAGTCAATTCCTTTTTTGAGAAGCCAAAGAAATGACTTATAAGTAGAACTAAATAAGCCAAGTATTTACTAAGTCAGAAACAACATTTCTTAAGGATACAAAAGAAAATGATTTGCAATAGCATAAAGAACACAAAAGTAGTTGCCACATGACTCAGCCAAGTGATAATTTAGAGGTTTAAGGTGGCTGGAGGAGAATTAAAACTACTAAGCTAGCTCTGAAGGTTAAAGGACATATTGCTAATCATTGTTAAAGGTCCTTAATACAACCCCCCCACCCCCCACCCAGTCACTAAGCAAGGAACTGCATAAGTAAATTGTGAGGATAATAAAACATTTTCTTCTAGTCTAAGACACAGGGATAGTCAGCAGCCTGCAACATTAGAGAAAAGACCAAGACCTCCAGCTAGAGAGTAATGACCATCACACTAGAATTGAATTGAAAAATATCTTCCTACGAAGATAATTTACTACCTATTTCTGACCACTATTTCTCTCCCAAAACACTGTTACTGAAAAGAAATATAGTAATAAAGTAACAAAACATAGTAAAAGAAATAAGAAGTATTGTGGCACTTTTTTAAAGCCTAGGTATACTTTTTGGGAGACCAAGAATAAAAAGATATGTTTAAAAAAAAAAAAAAAAAGCCCAAACAGAGATAAGAAGACCACATGTGGTTTGGTGGGTGGAAGAACAACAACAGAAATAAAAGGAGTTAAAAAGAAAACCAACCAAATGAAAAAACTGATAGAGTCAGAAGAAACACCCGTTCACTTTTACTAAGCATCATACCACATACATCAAAGGATCCAGATGAATGGTTAAAACTCTAGAGAAAGGAAAAATCAGAAACTAGGTTCTTCTCCACAGCAAGGAATGTAAAAACACATAAAATACTGTAAAATGATTTTTCCATTAAAAACCTGCTTATATAACCTACAGATTAATAATTCCTTCTAATATTTCCTAGTAAGTAATGCATAGTTCTAAAAATGCCAGTGGTTTTATTTTCTTTCCTCAGCTTCTGCTTCTTCCTCTTCCTCCTCCTCTTCTCCTTTTTTGTTTGTCAGTTTTTTTGGAAACAACATAAAATGGCCATACTACTGTTCCAGTGGCATCAGGCTACAATAGCCTTCAAATATTTCAGGCTTAAAGGGGCACCTGCAGCAGAGCCCAGGTGACCACAGGGAGCTCCAAACTCTTAGCCGGGGCTCTCACCACTGCTCCACACTCACAGCATCTCCTGATAATTGCAATATTTCCCTGAGTAAACACAAGTAACAAAGTTTCCTAAGAAACAACAGACCACTTTAAATATACTAATTTGTCTACAAATGGACTCACCTCAAAAATGAAAATAAGCTCCAATTCTTATGTTTCCACTTCAGTCCAATGAGCACTATATTAAAGGTGCTCTGCACATAAAAATAAATGCTAAAAGTATAATATTCTTATTGAAGCAATGCAACAGTTGCTTTTGCTTGATAAATGTTTCATTCTCTTGTACTTATACTTTTCACTATCTCTTTTTATCTAGATACACAATTATATGGATGGAAAAGATAAAGAGGAAAGAAATCATAAAGGATCAAATATCATGAGGCACATCACATGTTAATACCATCTGGTTTGATCCTTGCAATAACTCCGAGAAGTATAGAATAAACTAAGATTCTAAGATTTAAACTAGGATTTGAAACCATGTCTAATCCTAAATGCCTCAAAGTTACTTTATTTTGCATCTTTTTATTATTTTCCAGCATTTTATAAACTGTAAGTAAAACAGACGTATTCATTTATTTCCTATATGTAGTTGAACGTTTATATTCAGCTCAAAGCTTATAAATAAATAATAACCAGGTTAAATTGTAGACCCTTTTAGAAAGTTTATGTTATTAAACCTATATAACTTGCAATGTTGTACGAAACATTTTGAATCTGTACCTACCCACTAGGTGTTTAAAGAATCCATAATTGGGAAAATTTTTTTAAAGGCAGGATAGAGCAAAAGGCCAATAACAGGACAAAGGCAAAGAGTTTGTATTTTAACTAAAAACTATCACTAATACCACTAATCATTTTAAAGAGCTATAATAATTAACAGTGTTCAGTTCTCTGTCACATGAGTCTAGCAGCAATGAAAATGGACTTTGGAGTAGGGAAGATCTGGATTTAAATCTCAATTCTGTATGTGAACAGTAAGAAAATACTAAAGATGAGAATATCATTCTTCTGTAAAGACTCTAATACAGTAAAATCTCACTTGCCTAGAAGCCACACATACGTATTACAACCTCGGCAATGTCATAAAGTAAATTTAAAAGTTATATGGCTAGCTAAATAGACGTCACAGAACCTATGTGCTAACCTTCTGCATTTTACTCACAGAAGATGCCCTCAAGCTTCGTTTAGACAGTCTTTAATCTTACTTTTTTTTTTAAGTTCTAATCAAGTAAGTAATCAAATCAATCCACGGCAGGTTAGAAGCAATGGTTAGAAGCATTAAATTTAAATTTAGGAAGCTAAAATTGCTAGATGTAGCAGAAAGAAATTGGTAAGTTATAATAACAAGAGAAAAATAAGATATAGATGCAAAGAAAAAATTTATAAGACATTCTGAGAATATGTGATATAGAACCATACAACCAAACACATATGAAGAGCCTCCATTGATACAAATGAAGTACATGGATACATGAAATAAGTATGCATAATTTGATGAATTTATATTCTGTTTAAGAAGGCTGGGAAGTGCTCAATGCTTATAAGAAAAATTACCATCTTAAATAGTTAAAAATAAATAAAATACTCATATTAAGGAATGTGCTTTAACGCATGTAGTTAGTTAGTAAAGTCACTTGTTTGTGAATTTGAAAAGCATATTACCAGGCAAACCTGATAAATGAGATTCTAGAATAGTTAATAGAACAAATAGTAGGGGCTTAGGCCTCATAAACTAGCACCAGGCAGTGTATTAAACACAATGGTATAAAGTAAATCTCCCAAAAAAAGTTCACAACTCAAAAGAAAACACCACCATATATATAAATAAAATTTAATACTGTTTGGCACTTTAATAAAGGTATATAAGCCAGAGACATAATGTATTTTTTTTTCCTTTTTGTCTTTTTTACTGACC